>NW_015659710.1:385307-399273 GCF_001515625.1 Sinocyclocheilus rhinocerous | reverse complement strand
CTTCGCTCACATGCTCTGCTGTTGAACACAAAAGAAGGTATTTTGAAGAATGTTGGTAAACAGTTGACGGTAGCCATTGACTTCCGTATTATGAAAGAAAAAAAAAATACAATGGAAGTCAATGGCTACTGTCAACTGTTTGGTTAACAACATTCTTCAAAATATCTTCTTTAGTGTTCAGCAGAAGAAAGAAATGCGTACAGGTTAGGAACAAGTAGAGGGTGAGTAAATAACAAAATTTTAATTTTTGAGTGAACTAACCCTTTAAGTGACACTGAAGACTAGTAATGGTTCCTGAAAATTCAGCTTATTACAGGAATAAACCCCATTTTAAAATCTATTAAAAAAAATCCTACATAATTATAATTTCTCATTTCAAAATTAATATGTTTTCAAATCTAAATGTGTTATTGTGTCCACAAACACTCCATGTGTGACTGCAAATAATGCTTTTCTACAGTGGCATTGGTAAATTTTACTGCTGTGTGTCATCACTGCCCTGTTGGACAGAACAACATAAAAAACAATTACTGAAAAACCGAGTGCACCTTTAAAAACACAGGGGGAAAAAAAATCACCAGTTAAGAACCTATTTCACATCAATAACTTTTTAATCTCCAAAGAAACAATTTCTACTTTAGAATCTTGCCAACTAAGTAAAGTAGAATGAATGTAAGAGAATCTAATGGCCTAAGGTGACCTCTGAAGCCATTTGAGTGCTATATCTCTGGTGAAAGTCCATCAGTGTGTTTAGTCTGTCTTCACAAAATTGGTTCCCAGGCCAGTCATGAGCCTTCTTCAGTGCTGACTCATCAACTTGTACAGCTGCGCCAGCGGTACATGGTAACTCAACACACCATTCTGCCCCAACACATACACAAACAAAAGAGGAAAAAAACATAAATTGGTTCCTATGCTCAACTGACAGACCTGGGTCTTTGTAATTTCAGAAAGCTGTCTTCACCCTACAGCAAACATGCATTTCGGTTCTGATGAGACAGCAGGTCCGGTGTAACTACAGAGCTTAGCCATGCTCTCTGCCTCTGCTGCTGGAGAGGATGTTCCACACAAAACCAATCAAGCTTTATCCAAACTCTATGCTACAGCATGCACATACAGCAATAGCTAAAACACCTATTATTAGCTGACAATTTTATGTTCCAGGAACATTCTCAACAAAATATAGGTTTAAAGGATTAGAATAGTCCTTCTTTTAACGGTATAATCATCTAAAGCTGGTCTTCAGGCACCGGTTTAGTGTGCCATTCTGGCCACAGTTACGGCACATTAGCTTTCAGGCACAGTCGGCATCCCTCACCTTTGCAATTTCCGTCCAGACAGAGATGATGCCATACAGCCAGACTCTGTCAGTGCTTGCTGACCAGAGTCACGTAAGATGAACTAATCATCCCAGACACGATCTGATGCTGCTCAGCCTGACTGGGTTCATAACTACAGTGGGCCATGGGGATCTGTGTCAGTTGCTCAGAGGCACATATACACATCAGAGTACAGAAACATGCCAGCTTTTAAGACATTTGTATTATAATTCCTTTTTTCACACTTAAAAAGAAACAAGCTAGTAGTGAGAAGAAGAAAAAAACACCCAGTGGTATAAAGTTGTCAAGCATTGTTGTAAAGCAGCAAATGCCCCAGTGTGTAAATATACAGTCTGATATGTTGAAAGTTAGGCCTAAGCATATTTTTTTCCTGTCCTTGTCATCAGATTTCTCATATCAACACACAGTCCCAAAGCAAAGCCCAGTGAGAATGCTGTGATGTTTGTAACCAGTAGCAACTGAATTTGAGTCTGTGCCACACTTCAAGCTGTGAGAACATTTTTCTTAACACACGCACATAAATGTTACAGTGACTGATTTAAGCTGATTTATTTTTTAAGGCCTCTTCAGATAAAAGGGAAATGTGACTCACTGAAAGTGCACTGGTTTAGTAGAGATCAACTTGCTGAGTTTTCAAACTTGCTGATGTCAAAACCCCTAAATATGTTGATACCTGGATCCCAGATGATATTCACATTTCGCCAACAACAGAAAAAGATCATTTTTATGTGCAATTGATGTAGTTATGACATCTACCAGCAAAGGGTAACATAAGCCAACCCTGGACCCCTTGTAATCGTGAAGAAAAAATTTTACAATTCTATTTCTTTATCCACCTTATTATTCTTGTAAGAGCGGGTGCGGCCATTTGCAAATTTCATGGGACTGGCTTCCACGTCATTTGCTTCCAGCTATTTTAAGGCTTTACAAAACAGCTGGAATCGCTGATTGATATTGCAAACTGGTGTGTCTTATCATATTATTTTAATGTATTAGCCTATCTTAATTATGAACACACTGGATTGTAATGCAAACAGTTTAGCACTTTGTGTTTCTTCTCGTCATTTCCCTACAGCAGCTAATGAACCGGAAGTCTTGCATATTCATAGAAAACGGCTAACGTTCGCTTTGAAATATTAGAAAAACAGCTGGAATCGCTGATTGATATTGCAAACTGGTGTGTCTTATCATATTATTTTAATGTATTAGCCTATCTTAATTATGAACACACTGGATTGTAATGCAAACAGTTTAGCACTTTGTGTTTCTTCTCGTCATTTCCCTACAGCAGCTAATGAACCGGAAGTCTTGCATATTCATAGAAAACGGCTTACGTTCGCTTTGAAGTATTAGGTGGTTCTTAATTTGGGGTTGGTAAGACTATTTATTATTTTTGAAAAAAAGTCTCCTGTGCTCACCAAAGCTGCATTTATTTGATCAAAAACACAGTAAAATAAATAGTAATATTATTACAATTTAAAATTACGGTACTGTTTTCCATTTTAATATGTTTTAAAATGTAGTTTATTCCTGTGATGCTGAAGCTGAATTCTCGGCAGGCATTACTCCAGTTTTCAGTGTCACATGATCTTTCATCATTCTATCATTCTAATAAACTGAATATGTGCTTGGGAAACATTTCTTATCATTATGAATGCTGAAACTATTTCATTATTTTATTTTTTGTGGGGAAAAAATGTGATACATTTCTTTCAGGATTCTTTGATGAATGAGAGTTGCTTAATAGTTTTATGTGGAAACCGTAATACATTTATTTCAGGATTCTTTGATGAATGAAACAGATGCTTAATAGTTTTATGTGTAAACCATGATGTCTTTTTTTCAGGATTCTTTGATGAATATAAAGTTAATAAGAAGAGCATTTATTTGAAACAGAAATCTTTTGTAACATTGGGCTGTAAATGTCTTTTGATTATTTCACTCTTAATGAATTTAAATTCTTTTGAATTTAATGAATCTATGCTGAATAAAAGTATTAATTTCTTCAGAACTCCAATGTTTTGGATGGTAGTGTACTATATATTATCCTACATTTTATACACATTTCATCTGGTGTGGATTTCCATTTGTTTGCAGTTACTAATTCTTGAAATTAATAGATTCAAACAATTATACTTGCACTAGTACTGATTCGTTCAAACAAATAATGATTAATGTCCCCAATAAGTAAAAAACAACAGCAAAACATTTTGAGACTGGAATGTGACTCACCAGATGATTCAGCATTTTTCATGCCCTCTTCCACCATTGAGGAAGACCACTTTGTGTCCCATAGGAGACAGTTATTAGCTAGTAAAATTAGCCAGCCAATGAATCACACCAGCAGTTGCTCTCAGTGGACAGATGTTATGCTAGTTTGCTTGTGTGCATGTTTAGCAACATCTATCCAGTGAAATCAGTATTTTTAAATTTCCTAATATTTACAAGTTTTGGGATTTGTGTTATTTGTCTGTAGAACACTAAATCACTAAAAGGCTTGCTTTCACATGCTTAATTTAAATGTTATGCTTTACCTGCTAACAATTCAGTTGGGATATGTTACTACAAAATAGGTGCTGCACCTGCTAAATGCAGTTTAATATGCTACTGGTGTTCCTAGTAGTTGGTGATCTAATTTGACACACTTAGATGCACACAAGCAGAAAAAAGAACAAGAGAAGAGTGATAAAAGGAGTTTGCTGTGTGTTCACTGAAGTACTACACAGAGTAGGCCTATAGTGGCTGCAGATGAAAGAGGTGAAAACTAGGAAGAATTCTAATTAACCTTTTAAGACCTGATTGAGCATCTAAATGTTGCAGTGAAATACATTTCCTTGTCGGATACAGCATATGTGCTGACTTGAGATATCAGTTTAGACAGTTGCCCCCTCCTTTGCTGACAAATTGATTGAGGCTCGGAGAAAATGTTAAGACCTCCAAGTCTCTCACCTTGATGCTGAGTGGACTCTTTAACTTATTACAGATACAAATTATTTGATTATCTTAATATAAAAAGAAAAGATGGAAAACTTTGCAAGTAGAGAACCTAATTTAATGTGGCACAACCTTTTTGGATGATGTTTTGATACACTTGCAGAGTTGTGATGTTCATATCATATAAAAAAATAGAGGAGAAGCAATAATGTACAGTATGTGGAAAATAATGTTTTTTTTACTTTAAACCGCATAAACACATTTCATTACACCAAATACACAAAATAATGTTCTTTTTAGCAGCATCATATGACCCCTTTAACTGATATGACATTACGTGTCACATTATACTGTTAAGTTGGTATGTATGTATGTATGCTTTTAGCTTTCTTTAAGGTTTAGGAGGGCTGCATGTAGAAACAGTAGATACTGGGAACACTCTAATTGTAAGTAATGCTCACCTCAGCTAAATACTTAATACAATGGCTAATGTACACTAATAAGATCACCAATTATTAGCCATTCATAGGAGAGGAAAGACGTTTTGATGACTCAGATAATGGTTATTTAGAGACTATAATCGAATGAGACTTTTGGCTAGAAAGTAGTTGACTTCTCTAGAGAGGGATGAGAGAGAAGGTCTTGAATTCATAATGATCTCCAATTACCAAACTATATATTACAGAACTACAGAACCTAATATAAAATATAATATAATAAATATAAAATAATAGTAAAGCATTTATATTTATTTTATTTATATACAGCATTAAACTTTCAGCAATTAATCAAACATTAGCTTCTGCTTTCGGTTAAATCTCTTGAAACATTATCTTAAAATTAAATTAAATTAAATTAAAATTATCTTAAATTAAAAATGTGTCAGACCACACAGTGAGCACTTTAATTTTTTAATTAATAAAAAAATATATATATATAAAAAAAGCTGTACTTTGAGATGTTTTATTGTACATTTTTGGTTATACATCCTTCCATTCCTCTATAACATTAAAGTGATTGTCCACCTAAAAATGAGCATTCTGTCGTCATTTACTCACTCTCATGTTGTTGCAAATCTGTATGACTTTCTGTCTTCTGTTGAACACAAAAGATATTTAGAAAAATGTTGGTAACCAAACAGTTGCTGGTAACCATTGGCTTCCATTGTATGGGGAAAAATACTATGAAAGTCAATGGCTACCAGTAACTGTTTAGAAACCAGCATTCCTCAAAATATCATCTTTTGAGTTCAGCACATAAAGAAACTCATGCAGGTTTGCAACAACATGAGGGTAAATAGACTATGACAGAATTTTCATTTTAGTGTGAACAATCCCTTTAACTCCTAATTTTATTTGACCAAAATAGAGTACATGATATAGTGAGAATTCTGTGAATTTCTGTAAGAAAGAAACAACAAAAATATTACTCTATCTTCATATAAAGGAAATTTCTTTTGGGGGTAGTAATGTAATAAATCTTGACCTGAATGGCCGATACATTATGTGTAATATGTTCCAATAAACCGCCAGTGGATTATGGTCACAGTTATGGATTTTTCTTGTGAAAAAGGCACATTTGCAAAACAAGCTGTGTGAATCCTATTTCTGTATAATATGACATTATCTAAGATTGATTAGTTATGAACTAATCTCTTTTGCTTACTATGCAGAGATTCTGCAGGACAGGAGCAGTCACATTCATAGTGATGAATGGTGGCCATTTGACCCACTTTAACATATCTCTAGATATACCACTGAAATTCTAAACACCCCGGCTGTGTCTTAAAATCAAATGACCTGCCTTACAAAATAGAAAAAAAAAACACCGTCTAGGCAGCTCATGGGATTTTGAGACCTGCAGCCTCTGTGCAAACCCAACCTTACCTTATCTGTATTAAGGAGTGTTCTCTAAAATATATTTGTACTTGTGCATTTTTTGTGTTTATTTGTGATAACAAAGAATGGTCATTTTGAATTCTCACAGATGATAACTAGACTTATTTATCTGCATTAGTGTACATAATGTATATGGCATCAGGAAAATATAACTTAAACTTTCATCCCAAATTTTGTGTCTGCTCCTTCAATCGCCATGCAGCGTCCATGTACTTAGTGATTTCAGAGTTCTGCCGTGGAAAATTTAATCTTCTGTCATTACGATCTGAGGCAATCTGAAATGTTGCACAAAAGACATGATTAAGGATGATTACGAAAGACATGCTACATCTTTTTTTTTTTTTTTTTACTTCACTGGTGATGGTCAAAGTATATGCATAGTAATCTGGGATACTATAATATGTAAATTGGGAGTGAATCCACTATGGAGTGTGCAAATGTTTTTGGTTAGATATCGCAGCAAAATAAACATTTTAAATGTATCTTTTGTTTTTACATGCTTGGTTTAATAAATAAATAGTTAACACTTTACAATAAAGTCCTCAAAGGCAATGTGAGTTAATGCATTAACTACAGGACAGAACAGATACAGATACTTTGATTTATTTAAATTATGTAATGCTAAGTAAATTAACATTAACTAGGATTAATAAAAACTAAAAAAACATTTTATGTAATAGAAAATGTAAAATGTTTTAGAAATATTTTTCATTAACTAAGGTAGTAAACTAAATCGAACCCTTATTGTAAAGTGGTAATAAATAAATAAATTGAATAAATACACGCATATTTAAATCTAAATGGCATCTAAAATGTTCACATAAAATCTAAATATCTTGAACTAAAAACATTTAGAGAACATTAGTGACTCCCATATTGTAATCCTTTTCTTTCACTCAGTAACACTTTACAATAAAGTCCTCAAAGGCAATGTGAGTTAATGCATTAACTACAGGACAGAACAGATACAGATACTTTGATTTATTTAAATTATGTAATGCTAAGTAAATTAACATTAACTAGGATTAATAAAAACTAAAAAAACATTTTATGTAATAGAAAATGTAAAATGTTTTAGAAATATTTTTCATTAACTAAGGTAGTAAACTAAATCGAACCCTTATTGTAAAGTGGTAATAAATAAATAAATTGAATAAATACACGCATATTTAAATCTAAATGGCATCTAAAATGTTCACATAAAATCTAAATATCTTGAACTAAAAACATTTAGAGAACATTAGTGACTCCCATATTGTAATCCTTTTCTTTCACTCAGTCACTCATTCATAAATAAATAAATACATACATGATACATACATAAATAAGAACTTACTAAAGGACTTGATATCCATCCTATCTCTTGTGCTTCAGTCTGGGGGTGAGAGTACTTTTTTGTGGGCTCCAGATGGGCCCTGCGTATAGCCTGGACGAAAACAGCTGTACAAAAACATTTTGTCATTACATTTTACATAGTACAATATACTACATTTACATAACCATTGAACCCAGACAACCAAATACAGTAAATACAGTTAATGGTAATAATAATTACTTCATCACCACCACGCATATTTAAATCTAAATGGCATCTAAAATGTTCACATAAAATCTAAATATCTTGAACTAAAAACATTTAGAGAACATTAGTGACTCCCATATTGTAATCCTTTTCTTTCACTCAGTCACTCATTCATAAATAAATAAATACATACATGATACATACATAAATAAGAACTTACTAAAGGACTTGATATCCATCCTATCTCTTGTGCTTCAGTCTGGGGGTGAGAGTACTTTTTTGTGGGCTCCAGATGGGCCCTGCGTATAGCCTGGACGAAAACAGCTGTACAAAAACATTTTGTCATTACATTTTACATAGTACAATATACTACATTTACATATCCATTGAACCCAGACAACCAAATACAGTAAATACAGTTAATGGTAATTATAATTACTTCATCACCACTAACATCAAAAGAACCAATTAAAAATGAAAACATTTAACATATAGATTTAATATATTTTGTGGATTTAACAAATGCTGTAAGTATGGCATTTTGGCGGAAACTATGGCAGAATCGTAAGTTAGTGGAAATACTTACGGTCCTCCTCTTCTTTTCTGTAGGTGATGTTGGACATGGGCTTGTCAGTCAGAATGTGCACTGAAAAAACAAAGAGGCTCTTTTACATATTTAGCCAAACACAGAAACGTGACTGTTACATACTATAAACAAGTGAAGCTCTGCACTCACGTTTCTTGAAGGGGTTGATATTAAACTCAGTGTAAAGCTTCTGGTGTCTCAGCTCCTTCATTATTGTCTCGACATGAATAGCATTCTGGTGAACTATGTCCACAGGGTCTTTTTCTTTAGGGTTTGCCATATTTAGTGTTATCAAATATTTTTTAGTTGCAAATGTTTGCTAGTATGATCACCGAATCACTTCCAGCAGCAATAGCCAACACTTCGGATTTCTCTACGAATCTTGTTGCTTGGCAACCGTAAACAGAGCGCTAAAACGGTTTTATCCACACGAGGGCGCCAAAGCCCAGTAATTCGTTTGCATCCGAAATTCGTTTGGTATTTTCTCTTCTTAACACATGCCGATAGTGGCCTCTGTGAGGCCGTGATTATATTACTCCAGCAGGAACCATTATCTGCTTGTGTTTGATGAATGAATGAATGAATGAATGAATAATCAAAACTTATTTGATATAGAAAGTTGATAAAAAATATTGTGACATGGAAGCATTTGTTGTGGTTTAAAAAACAAGAATATCTCAAATTACTCATATTTTAAGTAAGAAAATAATTTATTCATTTTGTAGAAAATAAATAAATTAACCAATCAATAAACAAACATTTCTTTGTCATGGAAAGTGCTGTGTTAAAGTGCAATATTTGTTGTAGTTTAAGAACCATGAATATCCTAAATTAGGCTAGGCTACTTATATTTTGTCAAAAACAAACAAACAAACAAACACAGTAAGTGTTGTGTTAAATTATTTTCTGTGGATTAAGAACCACCAACACTACCCATAGCAAGCAAGCAAGCAAACAAACAAACAGTAGTAATTAAGTAACTAAGTAAGTAAATAAATACATTTCTGTGTGAAAGTGTGTGAAATTAAATGTTTTTTTTGTGGTTTAAGAACCAGGAACATCCAAAATTATTAATGTTTTGTAGAATATTTAATACCTTTATTTAATCAGGAAAAGACTCACTGAGATTAAAATTTCTTTTCCAGGAGTGTCCTGGCCAAGATAGGCAGCCGAGTTTGCATATACAAATAAACAACATATTTATTACATATTGACATACATTACAAAACCAACCTATAACCAGTTAAAAACAATTACACACAGTTAAGTTGCTCTCTAGATTACATAACAAGGACTTAAAATAATTATAAGACACCAAGTTTTGTAACTTCATCTCCTTTTGGAGAAGATTCCAATCTGAGGCGGCAGCATATTTAAAAGAGGTTTTACCAAGCTCAGTTCTGACAAAGGGCACACAGCGATTGTAATTTGATTGAGAACGTAATGAATGATTTCCAAACAAAGTCCTTTGTATAAAACAAAAGATATAATTTGGCATATGACCCAAAATTGCCTTATATATCAACAAATGCCAATGCATTTTTCTCCGAATTCTCAAGGAAGGCCATGCAACTCTTTCATATAATTCACAATGATGAGTTAAAAATGTACAATCAGTTATAAAACTTTGAATATATTTATATATAAAAATATATATATTTTTATATATATATTATACATAAAAATATATTTATGATAGTCTATATGCAATAGAATATTTGAGGTCAAAATGCTCAAAAGTAACTGGATAAGTCTTTCTTATGGAGGCTAATTTAGTCTTAAATTAAGCTTGTAATGCATTATATTTATTTATATATTATATATATAATGTCTGCGTTTGTTGTCAGATCTCAGTTGTTAAACAGTTTTGTGTTTTAATAGTTTTAAAATGAGTATTAATTACAGGTTTTATGTTATTTTCCCATGTTAACTCTGCCCCCTGTACCTATTAAGCTGCATAAAACTGTGCAATTATTAGCATTTTGCTCTTTGATATTACGTCTCTTGGAGGATTAAAATTAATTAGTACAGTCAAGACATCAGTACAAATTTTGTACAGCACACAACAACTACATGTAGTGTATCATTTTTATTTATTCATATTTATCTTGTTAGCAATTCTTTGTTTTACACCAAAGTTTTGCATTATTTTAAAAATGCCCACTGGAGGAAGTTTCCAGCAAATCTAACCATGAGTCCCTGCTATGTCTGTGACTAGCAGTCATCCATAACCACAATCTGTGCCGAAACACAAACACACACTCGCTCAAGGTCTATTGTCTACACGCACACCATGATAATTCTCTATCTCATACACAAAGGGACAATGTGAATGCGAATGCGTGCGTTTGTTTAGGTGTGAGTAAGTGTATGTTGAGGTTCAGATAAATGCGCCTACCATCATTCTTTGTCGCCCACCTTCAGCAGAAATAATGCTTTATTTTCTCAGTCGCACAGGCAGAGAGGGAGCGCTGCAAAATCTCTATCTAGTAGATAAACCCCAGGAGTCATACACCACTGATGGCACTGATTGTACTGAATACACTCGCCATCACTGAGGCCCAATGGAGACGCCACTTGGTCATGGGAAGCTCTCTTGAAAAATCAGATTGGCACTGCTTTTTAAGTGTTCCCTCAGCCTCAGCATGTTCTCGGTTAATAGGACGGTGTAACGGATTCAGGGTACCAAAATGAGACAGTGTACCCAACCCTGAGAGTCCCAGTCTGTTCTAAATCTCCGTGTTTAGTCTTTGTAATGAAATTGGGTGTTCCTGCAGGGGTAGACTGGTTGATATAAGGTCATAATACAGGCTGTAAGCATTGGCGGTATTGAATTCACCTTGAGTTTGTTCCCAAATGGTCTCATCACATCTAATCACTCAGGATTTATTTCGAGTTATTTCCACAAACCCATCACTTCCTAATACTGTCTCGATGCATGTAAAGTGAGCTTAATAAAATGTTTAGAACGTAACACATTAAATAACTTGGAATAATAGCTTGAAATTGTAAATAGCTTGAAAATCACTTAAATAGATTGAGTCAAATTGTTCTATAATGTGCTAAGAGCAGCAGCAATTGAGGAGTTGACTGTCCTGAAAATGACCTGCCTGAAGAGAAATACTGATTGTCTCATTTCTGGCTGTTAGCGTGGAACAATTGTAAGGAATATGCCAGGCAGGCCAAAGTCTTTGCTAGGACTTCATATCCTTTTCACAGATGTTTTTAATAGATTTTTAATCCTCAAACTGACACTTTG
The DNA here is from genome assembly GCF_001515625.1 of Sinocyclocheilus rhinocerous. Classification (NCBI taxonomy): domain Eukaryota; kingdom Metazoa; phylum Chordata; class Actinopteri; order Cypriniformes; family Cyprinidae; genus Sinocyclocheilus; species Sinocyclocheilus rhinocerous. Next base: position 387,734 of record NW_015659710.1, on the reverse strand, counting down.
TATTAAGCTACAAAGCTTTAATCATAATTATGCTTGTGTTTGTATATGTTGTGTATCTATCTATCTATCAATCAATCAATCAATCTATCAATCTATCAATCTATCTATCTATCTATCTATCTATCTATCTACAAGACATAAAAATACTAATATATCAGTTATTCTATTTCAACATTTCAGGTATGCTCCTTGCAATTATTTGTGAAATTTACTATAGCAATTTATTGTTGAAAACTGTTAAGAACTAATTCAGTGTATCTTATGTATTTCCCAGACATTCAAATATTATTGGATTATTTATTTTTTTTACAAGAAAATAGACTACTATTTCAGCTTTTCTTAAAAATTCATGTTTAATTCAATGTTACTTGCTGTTTCTTTGTAATTGTTTGTGAAATTTACAAGCAATTTACTATTTACTAGAAATTTACTAAGTATCTATCTACGTCTGTGCATATAGAAAATATGCTGTTAAAGTAAATATAATATAATATAATATAATATAATAATTAGTAATACTTGAACAAACTAAATGGAAATGAAATCATATATATATTTAATTTATAAATGTGTATGTGTGTGTGTGTGTATGTGTGTGTGTGTATGGTTGTACGTACACTTATATGTAGTTGCTTTTTTGGTGTTTGGCTTAGTGTTATGTTAGAATCATTATTATACTCTTATACCTTTTGTTCTTTAATATTTTGAACTGTTTTTAGCTTTATCTTTGTTTTTCATTTAAATGTTAAGTTTTCAAATTTTGTTGTATGCATTTGTCATTTTTATTTAATCTCTTTATTTGTAAAATGTGTTATAAGTACTATTTATAAAGTTTTAGCTTGTAGTTTTGGATCTGTTTTTAGTTGTTTTAATACTACAATTGATTGCTTCTGTTGTCCTCATTTGTAAGTCGCTTTGGATAGCGTCTGCTAAATGACTAAATACATAAATAAATAAATAAAATACAGTATATAGCAAATTTTACATTCATCTAATCACTGAGACCCCAGATGCAGGGAGATGCAGGCAAATGCTTCATTCATTCATTCATTCATTCATTCATTCATTCAATCATTCATTCTTTATTGTCTCCATAAGGTGAAATTTGTCTTGAGCAATCAAGAGAGCAGGTCAACTGTACAATTATTTTTTTTTTACAACAACAACAAATCAACAATTTCACAATTTCATTAATATTTCACTTACATACACTAAATACATTCAACCTTTGCAAAACTTGTAAACATGTCTTATGCAACTTTTATTTACTTTTATTTTGTTACTTTTTCTAATAAAAATTTATAAAATATTTTTATTGTCACATTGCTTGCTTTGCCAACACCATGCCTCATATAAAAGTTTACTTAATAGATTTTCTTCAGGCATTCAGTTATGTTGAGTCAGGTCTGTTGTTTAACGAGCACTAAAAATTCATCTTTACAAGAACTTCAACAAGAACATCTTCATGTTGGATTCTTCTAAAATGAAAATGAACTAACACACTTCATGCAAGTTTCAGTTTGTTTTGTAACGTGATCGCCTGCAGTTATTAATTTGACATTTGTTAAATTAACTTACACTGGCACTTGATGTGTTCTGTTATCTGATTGGCGAAAATACTGTCTGGTCTTCACAAGCTTATCAAGTGACTTCTCTTCTGTCATCACACACAGACAGCTAAACATAGAAACACACACACCTCTCTTTGTTGTCACTGCTAATAGCAATTTCAGCGAGTATGTCACATAAAACATGTGTTCCTGCTTTTCCTCTATCCCCTTGGCCTTATATAACAAGTGTTATTACTGTAACTGTCACTTTGTTCATTCCTAAGAGGATGTCCAGAGGAATAAAGAGAGCGTAAGACAAATACAGAAACAGCTTGCTGCTTACCTCACATTCTTTTCTCGAGTGGCTTTTGTTTGGGAAAAGGATCTATCACATGGGGATCCACAATGGAATTTGTCATGAGTGGGATCTGAGCAGTCCTGACAGGTGAGAGAAAGGAAAGAACTGACTGAGTTACTTTGATTACTTAAAGAGCATTTGATCAGCTATAGCAGGCTCTCTGTGGCCGCTGTGCTCTGTCTTCTGCGTGAGAGCGTTTCCAAAGTTCACTCATTAAGACTCCTTATCAGACAGCAGTGTCTTAATGGGATTTTGATGGTGGTAAATGTCAGTGGACACAATATATGGCAAACTAAGCATGATCATAGTGCCTGTAGTTTTATTAGTAATTTTATAGGCAGCTCTGACATCAATTTTCAGTCATTCATATACTGTAAAAAAAAAAAAAAAAAGATTTTCTTGCTTAGTATTTTTCTCGTTTTCTAGCATAAATATTTAAACATTCTTGAATCAAGATGAATTCACTTGAGCAAAATGAATTAAGGTATTAAGTCTTGTTTTATTGTTTATATATATATA
>NW_015659710.1:380723-385153 GCF_001515625.1 Sinocyclocheilus rhinocerous | reverse complement strand
AAAAAAAAAAAAAAAAAAAATATATATATATATATATTTCTAAGTTTTAAATAAAACAAAGATTATCAGAGTACCTACTGTTATGAATACCATATTTAGACACGGGGTTGGTGTCTGAGGCAAATTCTTTGCTCAGAGCAAAAGTCACAACAGGTCGGCTTTGGACATTTGGAATTGTAAATTACAGAAAAAGTAATAGATTAAAATATGCGGCTTGTACACTGTAAAAAAAAAAAAAAAAAAAAAAAGATTTTTCAAAGTAGTAAATGAAAAAGATTATTGAAGTACACTTTACAGAAAATACCATTATTTATATTACAATATTTATTCATTTTAAAATGTCATGTTTAATTTAATGTTACTTGCTGTTTTCTTTAAGTTATGTGTGAAATTTGCAAGTAATTTCTGAGTGAAAATTACTAGACTATTTTTTCAGTGTATCATTCATTCATTCATTCATTCATTCAGTACGCTTAACAAGAAAACACTTTCATCTATCTATCTATCTATCTATCTATCTATCTATCTGTCTGTCTGTCTGTCTGTCTGTCTTTCTGTCTACACTTTAAAAAAAACTAATTTAAAAGTAGTACTGAATGAAAAAGATTATTGAAATATGCTTCACAATAAAATACTATTATTTAAATAAATACTAATATTTCAGTTGTTCTATAGTAACATAGTAACATTTATTTGCAATTTCCGAATGAAAATTGATTAAAAAGTACACTATACTATATATTCATTTTTTTCAGTGCATCTTATCTCAGTTTTTATATATATATATATTTTAAAGATTAATTCCCTTGAAATAAGACCAGGCTATGTTAATTAAACCGCCTCATCTGTCTTAAGAAAAAGCAGAAATCAGAACAGGCGGTCCCTCCTTCACAAGGTGATGAGCCAGCTAAATGTCAGATCTGTCTTCAACTACCACTTACTACTTGGCGACAAAAGAGGGATTGGATTTCTTCAGAGAGGCCAGGTTGTGTTTGCAAAGTATCATTTGGGAGTTGGGCCTGTTTGGGCTTATGTCCAGAGTAGGTGGTGTGAGTAAAGAGGCTGTGTTTGGGTGTCCTGTGAGTATGACAGATATTGAGGAGGAACCAGTCCAAAGCCCAGGATCAATGTTATCATCAGCCCATTTTTCCACTTGTTTCCCTGGAATGCAGGAAGTGGCTGAAAATTCTTAACTGACAAAATGGAAAATTCTATACAATCAACTACACAACAGACAAAACATAACAAAATAGTAAAAGAAAATAATATATTAGTGTAATGATTTTAAAATATCACATATACATTTAAAAAAAATAATTCATTTAAAAAATAATATAAAAATAACTTTTTCTAAGCATATAACATTTAAGAAGATAAAAAAATTATTTCCAATGGGTAAAAGAAATAAATAAAATTCAAGATATATTGTCAGAAAACAAGTACATTCATCTTGTCAGTGCTTAGGTATTTCTTCTGGAAAACAAGATAACATTTTTTTTACTTGAAATTGTACAACTGGCAATCACTACTCAAAAGACCGTGTTTTTGTTTCTTGAAAAAAATGTAATAATTTTATATTATCTTAACATATGAGTCAAATACAAGAGGACCACTGCAAGCACTTACTGTAGCACAGTAGCTGTCATCCATCAAATTGAGACTGATGGACTCATTAAGTTCAAAGAGACTCATAGACATCCCATTAAACCTTTACAACGAACTCTTTACTTCAGAGGCTAAATGTGTCCCAGACAGCTATGGCCTGTCCATCATATTAATCAGAATAAATCATACTTCTTTAATCCCTTTATCATACATGGCAATCTAAAAGAGACGGGGTGAAGGGAGGAGATTTTAAAGTCATTTTGTTAATGTAATCAGTTGCCATGAGTTGAATGATGGAGGATTGAAACTAGGTGAAAGCTTTCATTTGCAGACGGCCCCTGGGTTTTACAGGGAAATTCCACACTGACATTATGTGCAACATGACTATAGTATAATGTCACTGAATTATGACATATTCTTTCATCACAGGCTAAATAATGTTATTTAGAAAATTCAAGGTTTTCTGGTGCTAATTTGTTACAAAAAGAACAGCCAAATAACATAACACATAGTTTTCATAGATATGAGAGACTACTTTATTTTGTGCATCAATTTTAGAAATAAATTCAGTGTGTTGATTTGCTGACTAGCTCTCTCCAGGCTGAAATGTCATTAGAAAGCCTGTACAAGGAGCTCTGGTCCTGGGCCAGTTTCTGCCAGTTTGCTAACATATAATTATCACACTCCACACCTGGCAGTGCTGCTAACACTTTACTCTCTGTCTGGCAATTACACTGAAATGGGATCAGTTAGTTTTTGGTAGTATCTTACATAATAATAATTTTTTGCCCTGGCTAACTTAATTTATTTCACTGAACAGTATATATAGGTGAGTGCATGAGGGAATAGAAATTGAGAATATTGAAATATTACATCAACTTTTTTCTTACAGCAATCTTTCTATTTTGCATTATACATATATATATATATATATATATGCAGCCTTGGTGAGCATAAGAAGCTCTTTAAAAAATCTTTTAAAATGTAAAAATCTTAATAAAAAGCGTTTATATATACAAATTATATGGACAATACAATGTCAGTTTGTAAATAATATACTCATAAAATACTATTGCAATTTCGGGAATCTGGGGTATGTCACTACAGTTTTTCAGTGATGTTCAGTAGATTTTGTGAAACACTCAGAAACTGTGCAAATAAAATAAAATAATTATTTGGATAATATTAAACAAAAAAAATGGACTGGAGTACAAACAGAGTGCTTTAAAAACTCATTTATTTTCCTTAGTTTTTAAATTGTATGTATTTTTGTTGTGTTTTGGCCTGATGTATGTGATTATTTTTATGTACAGCACTATGGTACCTGATACCACTGTGACTTTTTAAAGTGCTTTAGAAGCTGAGTTGAGATGGGGTAAAAAGTGCAACAGCTAGCCCCAATCTATCTCCTATATACTTCTAAACACAAGTACTAATGAGATGCTCCTCTAAGTGATTACCAACCATCAGTGTTTAGGGTCTCTTCAAACCCTTACCATGCTGTTTCCAGGGTCAGCGGCAGTATAAAACAGTTCAGACCTATGTATGCCCGGGCGTGAGCCACGCTGTGAACGTTACTGACGTGAACGTGTGGGGTTGTTCTGGTCTGCTCTCAGAAGGAGCTACAGCTAGAGACACAGCTAGACTGATCCCAAACTGAGGTGGCGACTCCACATGCAGAATGCACAGATAAGAGCACAAAGGCTCCTCTCCTCTGTCCTTATCCAGTGTTAAAACAGCAACGTCTGCACCACAGGGGTGATGCCAATCACTGCCTGTCATTCCCATGGAGCCCAAATGGTGATCAGGTTACGCTAAGTGAAGCCTCCACTTATTAAAACACTTTGCTCAAGTGCCTCTGGTTTGTTCAGACATGTTGACTACCACCTTACACTTCTTCATACTCAGAGTGGGGTCTTGGTGGTGTGTTTATCTTAGTCGTTGTGACTGTCCTCAAAACAAAGTCAATGTCTTCGAGGTAAAGGGGACATGTGGTCAAGCATGATGTAGAGGTTCTTGTGTAAAGTGGATCACTCTTGAAATCTTTCTCAGGTCCTTTGTATTCCTTAGTAGCAGGACCTCCTGCAGTGGTGGTCCATCAGAAGAGACCGAGCCACCTCAAATGTTTTCTAAACGAAACAACTCTGAAGAAAATTAACTGTTATTTGTTTTATTCGATTTACCTATAAATTACTGCACAAATTCAAGGGGACACTGACTGCTGGCTTATCTCATTAGTAAAATTACAGTATTGATATTTAAATGACGCAATGTATTGAAAGTTTCTTTCCTGAGAATATGCTTTTCAGTATTTAAGAAGTAGTATTACGATGAATGGACAAAGACTAATGGAGCACTGAGGACTTATAAGCAAAACCCAAACAAAGGGAACTAATGAGATTATTAATACAACACAGCACGATACTAATGATTGATGATTAACTAAATGAGAACTGGAACTGAACCAAATAAGAGCAGACAGGAACTAAACAGAAACCAACACGTGACAGATATCGTGGGCACCCTGGAGGCTGGAGCAGGACAGGAAAAGAGCAGACAGGAACTAAACAGAAACCAACACGTGACAGATATCGCGGGCACCCTGGAGGCTGGAGCAGGACAGGAAAAGGGCGGAGACAAGGAGAGCCTCCAGGGCAGATCAGGGAGTTCAGGGGGCCATGGCGGAGCAGGCAGTTCAGGTTGCCATGGCGGAGCTGGTAGCCCAGGGGGCCATGGCGGAGCAGGCAGTTCAGGTTGCCATGGCATAGCTGGTAGCTCAGGGGGCCATGGCGGAGCAGGCAGTTCAGATTGCCAAGGCGGAGCTG
>NW_015659710.1:369387-380408 GCF_001515625.1 Sinocyclocheilus rhinocerous | reverse complement strand
AGCTGGTAGCTCAGGGGGCCATGGCGGAGCAGGCAGTTCAGATTGCCAAGGCGGAGCTGGTAGCTCAGGGGGCCACGGCGGAGCAGGCAGTTCAGGTTGCCATGGCGGAGCAGGGGACTGAGGAGGCCATGGAGGATCCTCCGTGGTCTTAGCCGGCTCGGCCACGGGTATATGGCCCCCCTCTCCAAAATTTTCTTGGGGAAAACTAAGAATCCTGTGGGGCGCTCTGGAGGGAGTGGGCACTGGAGGGCGCTTTCGAGGAGCGGGCTCTGGGGAAAGGATGAGGGTGGAGAACTGTCTTTTTCTCCTCGTCCTCCTTTTTTGGTTAGGGTGAATGGAGCGGCCGAAGGCTTGAGTGAGGCGGCCGGGCCTGAAAGTGAAGCGGCCAATGGTTCTGGGCTTGAGAGTGATGTTGCCGCAGGTTCTGGCCTGAGGATCGGATTGGTTCGGGGAGCTGGAAACAGAGGAAGGATGGCAGATTTCAGTGCTGACCGGACCGATGTTATAGCGGTGTCCGCAACATTAGGCCCCAGGTCAGCACTGTTAGAAACCCACTTCCGGGCTCGGGGAAACATAGGAGGATAGGTATGGTCGGGACCACTGGCCAGGTATGTGGAGGATCTCAACATGGGGTGAGCTGGCGAGGCCCAGTGGTTCTCAGAAGGGGCTGGATGAGAATGACTTTTAACTTCTCCAACCTCCTCTACTTCAAAGTTAGAGCAGTTTAAATATAGGATGAAATTTATTAACTTAAACAAAGAGAAGTCACAAACGGGAGAACGACAACGAATAGTGTTCTCATCCAGTCCCAACTGAAAACAGGCAAATAGAGAGGCATCGGGCCAGCCCACCTGATGGGAAAGCTCGATGAATTCCTCCACATACCTTTCCAGAGGGCGACCACTCTGTCGCAGGCAGCACAACTGGTCCTCAGCCCAATCCATCTTGCTTAAGGGTCCGTTCATCTGTCACAGGTACTGCTCAGGAGACAAGCGCACAATGCAGGACTAATCCAGCAAACAATCTTTAATTCCAACTTCAAATCAAGAGAATACCCAGGAGACAGATAAATCCAAAACATCTAAGAGCAAACTAAACATGACAGTGAACTGACAAAAACTAAGGGAGCACTGAGGACTTATAAGCAAAACCCAAACAAAGGGAACTAATGAGATGATTAATACAACACAGGTGGAAGCTAATGAATGATGATTAACTAAATGAGAACTGGAACTGAACCAAATAAGGGCAGACAGGAACTAAACAGAAACCAACACGTGACAATTACATTATTTTAATAAAAAAAATAAATAAAAAAAAACCGGAAAGGTATTCAGATTGTACATGTATTTTCTTTCATCTCTTTGTGTAATATTGTTAATTTCCCCTAGCAAAGACATGCATTTTCTTTCATGTCTTTGTATAATATAATTTATTCCCCCCTAGCAAATGTATACTTGTCTGTGCATTAGTGGTGGGGATTTTTCAATTGATTTTTTCTGCAGATTACATAGTTACACCAGGGCGTGGCAGCAAATGAAACATTGACTCATTCATTTATTTATTTAATTTGTTTAAAAAAATTATTTCAGGAGCAAAACTAGTGAATTGTCTTCATTAGTGAGTCATTGAATCATTAACTCAACCAATTAATAAAGGAACAAAACAATACTGTGAATATGCCTACTTCCATACTATATAGAATATAAAAAAATAGTACAGTATGTCTGAATTCACTTACAAAACAATATGCATAAAGTATCTGGATGACTTGTTACTTCTGCCGAGAATTTAAAGTGCTAGACAGTATGCAGTTTCAGACGCAGTGCAAGTGTCTCTTTATAAGTGAGTCACTGAATCATTCACTCAGCTGATTCATTCAAAAGCACTGACTTATAGCCCTTCCCCTTTTCTGCACTGCACTCATTGTCTTCTGTCTTCTGGTTTGTATGTCCACAGCATGACGTTAAAGGTATTCAAATTAATGAATGAACCACTAATTTTAAAATCTTCTTGGTCGAATGATATTTGTTGACATTTGCTTCAAAAATTACAATGCACATTGAATCCTCTTGTGAATCCAATTACAGTCTTTGCTCATCTGCTCAACAAAGCAATGCTCTTAGGGGATTTCTTTGGCTCTTGAGGTTCTTTCACTCCCATCAAGGTGCTAGCTTCCACACTAAGGCAAACTAAAGCTAACTGGTTTCATACTAATTGCAGGTCTTCGTGGTACATGCTGATGCAATTTGACAGTCCTTCTGGCAGCATTAGGCACTTATGAAACACAGAGCTCCCTTATGTCGTCACTCCAGGCTCCTCTACTTTCCACTGCCACCCTGAGGAACTGATCAGCACTTACTTGAATGTGTGTGAGAGAGAGCGAGCTGGGTGCACATACATGTTTAAGATCATAAATGACTCACACTAAGGCTCTGACGGTTTGCATGGATAAAAATAACCATGCAAAATGTGTAAAGTAATCTATATAATCTACAGAAGATTGTGTCTTTCAGATGAGCACAATATCACAAGATTTCCCTTGATGAATTTGGGACATGCCACCATAAAATTCTAAAATATAGGATGCCAATGCAAATTAGAAAACTGTAATGTGATTTACCATGGCTGAAAATCATTTTAATTGTGATGTAATAAAGTTGTGGTGTCTTATAAAACAGTTGTGACAATTTCACTTACAGTTTAGAGAATATTAAAAGAATATTAAGCGATTGAAAAATATTATGTATTTATTTATTTATTTTCTACTATTGACGGTTATGTCATTTTTATTTATTTTTATTTTCGTATACATGTCCTGAACACAGTGTGGCTTGGTCTACATATATTTCTCTATCTTTTCACTTAAACAGATATCATGATTTGTGAAAAGAAAAAAAACAACTTTTGCCTATTTCCTTTGAACCAAATGAAAGTTTAGAGCAACCATTGTTACATATCTTTTCACTCTGTGGAGATGTGAGATTTTCTTCTCTTTGGGAGATTTACTCTGATAACATCAACACACATCAATGGGTGGAAAGATCCAGTATTCCAAACAAAGACGCACATCAGTCAAGGTAGGACTAGAGCAGTGACGAAACAGAGACAAATTCTCAGTTCTATGTGTGTGTGTAGACTTCGAAGCTGACACATGATATCAATAGGACTGTGTAAAGCATTGTGTAAGAATTGAGTTGGAAATAACAGGAATAGTTCACCAAAAAATTTAAATTAGCCAAAAATGTACTTATACTCAGTCCATCCAAAATATAAATGAGTTTGTTTCTTCATTGGAAAAGATTTGGAGAAATTTAGAACTTATTTTACTTAAATTTAGAATTTAGAAATTTGCATAAAATGTTCACCAATGGACCCTCTGCAGTGAATGGGTGCCGCCAGAATGAGAGTTCAAACAGCTGATAAAAACATCACAAAAGTGTTATGGTGTTTTAACTTTAACCCATTGCTTCTGGCCAAAATACCAGTCCATAATACACAATGATGCTTCCAAGTTTATACACTGTTGTCCTCTCACATCAAAATCCACACACATATTTGTTTAAAACCGTTTTGAACTGTTGTGCTTGAAGTGGTGCTTGCTCTTCACATATTTCTCACCTGATTCAGACAAGATTACTTTTTCACTGAAGAAAGCAATAATATGGATATAAAGGATTTGTTTGACGTTAAAATGTCTTGATGGATTTATTACAAATGCACAGCTCTTCGCTTCACAAAACATTAACTGATGTACTTGAGTCGTGAGGATTATTGTGATGTTTTTATCAGCTATTTGGATTCATTGGTGAGTGTGATATAATGATATATTTTTTTTTTTTCAAACCTGTTCCAATTAAGAAACAAACTCATCTACACCTTGGATGGCCTGAGGGTGAGAAAATTTTCACAAGATTTCATTTTTGGGGAACTGTTCCTTTAAGTTCTCTGTCAAAATGATATACATCTAATGGTATAATGGAAGTCAGGGGACAAAACCTGTCCAATTCATTGTAAAGGGAAACTAAAAATAAACACCTTGCCACTCGTTTGAACTCATCTCAAGTGCCAAAAGCAAACAGCAGAGAAGTGCAAAATGAGCTGCCTCAGGAAATCAAAATAATTATGCATATAAAAATGATAGCTTGGCCAAGCCACGGCAATGTTGAACACCATCGGTTTTTCAACCACTGATGGTGGAATGTTGGTCTGTGTAAAGCCTCTGAAAATAAACTTCAATAAAACCACTATTTGACAGAAGTGTAAGAGTTTGTGCTCACTAAGACTTCATTTCCTCTCCTCTGGGCATCCCTGTGCACTCACAGGCCAAGCTCTTTTCAGAAACCATGTCTTAGACTTGATATTCTTCCTGAATATATTTTGGTCTTTTTTTTATGACATCTGTTATGCACACTGAGTGCAAGTCCATGCCAAAGATGAAAGGGACTGCAAATACTTCCTGAAGGGATACGCAAACAAGCATTATTTCATCATCAACATATTTTGCTGTTCAAATGTCTCTGAAATATCTCTCAGAGATTGCTAGAAATGTTTCTTATTCTTTCTTTCTGTGTAACTGATGGCATGTTGAGCCTGGGTAATTCCCAGGCTTTTATAATGTCCCTGACCAAAATAAATTACGGTTAAGTGTTTGAGAGCTTCACTGAGTGAGAGCTGCATGGATGAAACCTTATTTAACCAGTGAAGGAGAAAAATAATGGTGCTCAGACCTTCAGGGTCTCTATCAAATGATGACATGTCTACTTAAGGCTGTACGAATGTGTAAGCAAAACCATCCATTATTTCAACAGGGAAAAGTGTTCACCCGGAAAGGGGAGCAGTCGTTGTCTACAGGTTGATCTCTTGGAATGTTAATGGTGTGAGACTAAACATTCGAAGGAAATATTTCAACAATTTTTGTGCTTAAATTAGTTATCATTTACATAATTTCAAGGCTGAAGATCTTCAGCAGCCTACATGAGTTGATTTGTCTCTTTATAAGAAAATAAGGACACACAATTCACATTCAAAATACTTACTTTAAATTGCAGTAAATGACAGTTGGTCTAGCAGTGTCCACTAAGAATGCATGATTATTTTTGACTGGGTACCTTAGCTCTATATATCACACATCATACTCTTATCAGAATGCCATGCGTGGCTGATTTGTGCTGGTTCACTGCCTGGTTAGAGGGTGGTTGCTACATTGGGGAAACCTTGTAATGAGACCTTGATCCCTGCACAATGCGCTGAAGAGGCAGATCAAGTGGGCTTGGCCTTCTTTCATAGCAGCTAAACCCTGCTACATGGTCACATCAAGGCCTAAAACCCACATACTGTATGAAAATCCAAAATATAGCTTACAATAGGGCTTTAGCCACTGTGACACTTCCACGCATACTTGCTTTTCAATCTCTCTCTCTCTTTTGTATTTTGTATTTTAATATAATAATGTCAACTTGAACAATATGTTTTTTTTATTTATTTGAAAGTAGCCATGTGATAAGAAGGATTCTTTCAGATTTATTGTAATCAAGGTTAAAAGATTAAAATTAAGGGTCTACTTATAAATAATGGTTATTTTATTTGACCCATTTTCTGTGGAAATGTAATTTATTCATGTGACGGCAAAACTGAATTTTCAGCAGCCATTACTTCATTCTTCAGTGTCACACAATCCTTCAGAAATCATTAAGAAACATTTCTTATTATTGATTTTGAAAACTATTTTGCTGCTCTTTTTTGGGGTGGGGGGTCATGTTACATTTTCATTATTCTTTTAAGAATAGAAAGCATTTCATTTTTAATTTTTAGAGAATTTCCTCACACGAACATACACTGGAATGCAAAAATCTCCCATCAATATACTACATACTAAAGTAATTGTGTGTGTTCTCAATGGGCTATACTTGAATACTTGTAAGCCCAAACAATGACATTTTGACTGAATGCTTAAATCCCGGTTTGAAAGACAAACAAGGTTCCATTTGTGTGGAAATGATCCATCTAAATAACAGCTTTTGGTTACACTCAAGTTCCCCTCATATATATCTGTCAGCACACACAGGTCAAGAGAGGAGATTTCCTCAATGGTCAAGAGAAACATTTCCTCAATGTGTTTCTGTGATGTATGCACATTCAAATGGAAACATATTGTTTTGTAATTTACATATACTAGATTCTAGTAGTTATTTGATTCTTTTATTCTGTATTATTGACAGAGTAGCCCATTTTAATATGCAAATTGGTTTTTAATATTTTTTCCCTCTCTGAAATCAGATACAGTGTCATACATGTCACAATGGCATCAATTATTTCACCATAGAGAAGAGCCTGACTTGTTGCACCTGTCAACAATCCAGTCATGACCAGAATGTTTTAGGCTTCGTAACAGCGAAACAAGATAGACCCATGTGTAAGAGCATGTTCAAAGCAAGTACTTTGGTCTAAGATTTCAAACATTTGGCAGTACACCAGTGCGTGAAACCTGGTAAAGTTGTGTTGGTCAGAGCTGCTAGGAGCACAGTAAACTTCCATGTGCCACTTGGGACAGGGAGGGTAAAGTCTTTCCTATCCCGACTTAGAGAATGCTCTCTTCTCATTTCTGCCATTCCATCTCTATTCATTTCATCACCTTCCCTTGTGGCAAATAGATGGTCCCCCAGGTGCCTGTTTCCATGTTGTTAATGTTTTGTTACTCAGCTTCCGCAAACATTATGTGGAATTGCTGGTGCAAATTGCTCCATTCGTTGATTTATGTTCTGTTTGGCTGGCTGGAACAGTTCAGGGTTTGACGTGCCGAGAGCATCTGGTGGTGCAGGTTAATTGAGGGCGATTAAGGTGATTAATAGCTTTGTTTGAAGTAAAAACACAAGACAGAAGGGTTTGTGTTACAGGCAAAATGTTCTGCTGGGGTAGAAGCCATCAACAGCCTGGGGGGAGAGGAAGCCCTAGTCGTAACAAATGTGAGGGGAGGGCAATGGTGAGGTTGGTGAGTATAGCCTGAGGTACGAGATACAGGTGAAAAGCTCCAGGCCAAATGTTAGCAAGTAATGGAAGCTAGTGCGTGAGCTGCGGAGGAAAAGGCAATATTGACTCGAAGGCTCATTCATATAAAGAGACTCTCTGTTTTGACTCTATTCCATTATTATCTCATGAACCAGCAGCAGCTCTGGCAGAGTATGTGCTATTCACTAGTTTTTCAGTGATTTGACACAGTTAATGAATGTAGAGTGGTCTTTGAATGATTGGTATGTAGTAGGAAAGTTTGACTTACGTGTACTGCGAGTTCTTGTGCATGCACATTGTCCTATCTTGCTGCGCTACTTGAATCAAGAATGCAGTAGCAAACAGTGTTGGGCCCGTTACTCAAAAAATTAAATTTCTTAGTTACTAGTTACTCCTTTCAAAAGTAATATTGTTACTTTACTTATTACTTTCTGGCAACAGCAATTAGTTACACTACTAGTTACATTTACATTACTTTTCCTTTCTTTTGCGTATCTTACCCAAAAAATTATTCTGAAATGTTACCAACAATATATTTCTGTCTCATCATTTCACCAAAATCCACACTAGAGATAGCAGTCAGAAGTTATTAAAAACACTCAGTGGTGATTGATAGTGACTTTTAAGTAAAAGTGTTGTATTAACCTCATTAATTGTCATGTATAGAGCTTGAAGCTTATTGTAGCTATAATTTCTCTGTTACCCATATAGGATTATATCTCATGATATTTTATCAAGAGAAATAGCATAAGTTCATAAGAAAATGTTTCGTTTTCTTTTTAAATCTATTTTTAATTATAGTAATACAATTTCTATTGGGATCAGAGGTATGTGGGTGGGCAAGCCATGTAATGCCAGAGTAAAGTAATGCCACAACTTCCATAATTGCCACAACTTACACATCGGTGTTCAGATCATTTTTTCTCCTGACAAAGTCAATGAAATGGCAATATTTCCAGCCACTGGTGACTTCATGGGCCTGTGCAAGTCATGAAAATTATGAAATAAACCTAGGAATTAATGGATTGTTGGACTACTGGAAATCAGTAGGGGTTGAGACATCAAAAGTAACTAAGTATCTAGCTGTTTAATGAATGGTAACTGTAATATTACTGAAATATTATTAGTAATTAGTTACACTAGTTACTCAAAAAGTAATATTATTACTGTAACTAGTTAATAGTAACTAGTTACTGCCCAACACTAGTAGCAAAAGAAACAATTCACCGGCGTTGTGAGCTTGCAGTTTGAATCGAATGTGATGGAATAAAAAGACGCAAAACAATGGTAAGAAAACATGTCTTACTATTATGCCTAAGTTGTTCTCGCAGGCTGCATGCAAAACAAACAAGGACAGGCGTAGCCCAATTCACAAACAAATGATAACCGTTTCTTTTTAGCGCTTGTTTATGAACAAACCATTCTTATAAAATTGGTTTGGATTGCCTTAATAAACTCAAAGTTATCATTAGAGATTTGTATATGTATAAACTAAACCCTAATTCCCATTACAAATCCACAATTTCATAGAGCAACCAACCAGAAACTGGTAAACAATAAAAAATAATGAAACAAAAAAATGACCTTTCATTACAATCAAGCAATGTCATTTTTTGTTTCATTATTTTTTATTTTTTATGCAACTTTATACTTTACAGATTATATTAAAGAGAGGGCCTAATTAATACCTTATGCACAAACCTGTTAATGTCTTCGTAGTGCCTTTAACATACAAGATTCTATATATCTGCATTACACTTATTTGGTCTGATTTGTTGGTTTAACATTTTCTCTTTTGATGAGTTTATAAATAAACATTTAGAGAAAAAAATGTGTGACTGTGTTATTGGATTCTATAATTATATGCAGTAAACACCAGACATTGCTATATACGATTGCAATATATATCCAGAACTAGAATGAATCATATCCCTTAATCCACCCTGTGGTTTCCGTTACTCTCAGAATTCACAGCATGGATTGTGGTGTCTGTAATAGTAATCCAGTTAGAATAAATAGCCCTTAAACATGGTGTTGTTCTTGGCAGGTGAGCCATCTGTACAGCTGCAGTGAATACAGGGTTTCTCTGCTTTATCACACCATCTCTCCGCTCCTTCATTCTGCCAACTCAACACAGCTCTCACTCACTGTCTGTCTATCCATCTGTTGCCTTCTCAGTCTGTCTCTTGCTGCCTTTCTTGCTCTGTCTTTCTCTCCACATGTACTTTTTTTCCTCTAACTGCCTCTTGGTTTTCTCACTCTTTCTTTGTGCCAAGCCGCTGTCATTTCTCAACCTCCCACATCCTTCTGCTGCCCACATTTTTACCCAGCATCATCAGTAAAGGTTTATGTGTAGATAACCGTTCCTCTCCTCCACCGGAGTCCGATGCTGGTGCAATTAATCATGTATAAGTAGGTGCCAATACTTCTGAATGCCATTTTTATGGTGCAGTGACCACATAATATGCAGGGGTGGATTGGCTTTCCTGGGTTCTGGGGTATTATTTGGACGTCCAGTGGTTCGGTTTTATACTTAAAGGCCAACCAGAAATAAGAAGGGTAAATACCGTGTTAATAGTTTCACAGGGTTGGGATTACGGTTGTTTTCATCTGTATATTACTACCTACTGCATTTAAACTCCCAAGGTGTTGATGCAAGTGTATCCTTGAAAGAGGGCAGTTGAGACTTTTATCTGCTAAAATGCTTAACTGGCACATGGACACTTCGCTATTTGTGAGCCAAGAATAGACCACAAATGTTCAAAACAATCAACATGAATAAGAATGCATGCATAAAAAAATTTAATAATGAATATATTTTCAGAAATAATGTTTGGTTGCATCAATGTAGCCTTAAAAAGCGCCATGTTAATTTGAGGAGTAGTTCACCTAGTTCAAATAGGCATTTGTTACTGTATTATTTTAATTTCTTATCATAATCATGAATGCACTTTGTTATTCTTCTAGTTATTTACCTATAGTTGTTAATAAATCACAAGTCTGGCACATTTAAACAAACTTCCACATTGCAAAATTAGGTATGACTTTCTAGTTTTAGGTCAAAATCTTGGCCACACTTTTTCATGTAATTAAAGTGAATGACATCTAGAATCAAAATGAAAAATAGCACCATATCATGTTTATTGGACCACTTTTATAATAGTTTCACAACCCCATTCCTAATTGTTTTCCATCATATGGAACAGAGTGGCCAGGAAAACTTAAAAATTCACCCTTTGTGTTTGAGTTGGGAATGACATAAGTAAATAATAATAAAAACATTAATTTAAATCCATCTAATGTTGTTTTAATGCTACAATATTGTATTAAGTGTTTTTTTTTTTTTGAGAAAATTTTAAATAAAAAATATTATTTGGTAACATTTTGAGCTGCTTTCTTTTAACTGTTCTTTGGACTGGTTCCAGTAGAAAGAAATAATGAAGAAGTACAGAAACAATGGTGCAGTGATTTGTCACCAAACATTTACCCAATTTTAGCTCCATAATCATTTTTTTCAATGTCTTCCAGTGGTTAATTTGAATTTCTAATTTCTGCTTCCACTTATTCCACATTTTTCAATGAATGACAAATTGTTTTAACCTGAAGAGTTGGGAGAGTTTGAATGGAGGCTAATGGACAGAGCATTTTGAATCATGCAGAGTAATGGCTCTGGCAGTTTAGCATTCAAGAGAGTATGTGTTTTGTGTTGAACTGGAAAGGTGGATTTTAGGAACTGGGCGGCCCAGGAGAATGTAACAGTATAGCTACACAGCTGCTGCAGTCAGCACAGGTTCTGCGTTGGCTCCAGCTGAACGCCACAAAACAAGAGCCTCAGTTTAGGGGACAAGAAAAAAACTGACTCCTATGATGGAAGTGGAGGGACCCTTTTCACCCAACAGTAATGTTTTAAGTTTGTAAAATTTCAATTCCACAGTTGTGTTCTGAAAAAAGCATGTCTGAACATATACAGTATATATATATATATATATATATATATATATATATATATGTGC
>NW_015659710.1:363893-369340 GCF_001515625.1 Sinocyclocheilus rhinocerous | reverse complement strand
CTGAACATATACAGTATATATATATATATATATATATATATATATATATATATATGTGCTGAGAGACTGGTTTTTGAATTTACAGAGACAACATTTTGATTGTAAGAGAGCTCAGATTTTCTTGATAATAAATCAGTTTGTATCATATTGCTGGCAGATCGCTTATTCTGCAAATCAACTTGTAACAGGTTTCGAGAGATTCTGTTTTCAGCTAAACAGTCAGAATAGTGTAAAAAGATCCTCTCGAAAATCTGTTACTTCTGCATTTGTAACCGCAAAGACCTGAGAAAAAGCAAAACAGATTTTCACAAGCTGGAACGGCTTGAAATATTCAGTATTTTGTGTATTATTAAATGCATATCCCAAGCTGAGTTGTACTTTGAAACTGCTTAGGTAGTTTTGCAGATTTCTCCATGCTGGAAACAAAGTCTTATCTGATATTTCATAGAGAAACCGAGATAATATATATTAGACACTTTTAAATATATTAAAACTGTGTGTAAGCTCTTTGGCATTCTTCATAGTTACCCACAACAAAGACTTACTTGGAAATCAAGACTGTAAAGTTTTGTGCCTTGTGGAAACTGTCTGTTTATCCCAAAGCCAAAGACACATGACACAAGAGAGTTTTTTATTGGACGCAGCAGGTGAGCGGCTGAGGGCCAGCCCACCCACTCTGAAAGAGACACCCCCTGTTTGGAGGAAGCGGGGAGCCGTGTAACCCAAGAGCAGCGGAGTATGCAGGGGTTTTTCAGGGTTATGCATGCCAAGCGCAGGGTCTCAATCTGGCAAATTCTGCTTGAGTTGGAAGCTGGCACTAGGATCAAAGCAACCCCCTTGGACCTTGATACTAAATGTTGTCGATACCATGTCAGGAGAAAGAATATGCTGATATCTCGATTACACAAACAAGTTAGGGTGACTTCATGCTAGAACAGACAGTGAGAATAAATAAACCTACAATGAAAGGAGTTCAGGGGTGCTGCCTTAGAATAACAATTTTGCCCACTGGTAAACTGTAATGTAGTATGCTTGCATGCTAGCAGCGCTACATGAAATATACATTCCCCTTTTATAATGCCATGTCCAAAAGTTAATGTATCTGAGGTGTATTTCTGTGTTTGTGTGTGTGTGCGTACACCCCAGATTTGGGCATAGACATTGTTGTTTATTTCATGATGAGAGTGGAATGCATGTATACTTCATGTAGTGTTACATTATAATACATATTAAAATCTGCACTCTTCTATATTTAGTTATTTGTTATTCAAATTAAATTACATTCTTATTCAGACAAATGCTGTATCCTAGTTCCTATACCTACTTGTGCCTCCTATACCTACTTAAAATATACAAAACCGTTCAAATATTGGGGTTAGTAAGAATTTTTTAAAATAAATAAATTAAACGATTTTATCCAGCAAGGATGCATTCAATTGAATTTATATGCATTATAATTGAAGATGCATTATAATTGAAAATATTTATAATCTTACAAAAGATTCTATTTTAAATATATGCTTTCTATTCAACAAAGAATCCTGAAACAAATTATCAGTTTTCACAAAAATATTAATATTGATAATAATAAGCACCAAATCAGCATATTAGAACAATTTCTAAAGGATTACGTGAGTGACACTGAAGACTGACATAATGTCTGCTGAAAATTCAGCTTTGGCATCACAGGAATAAATTATTTTTAAAATATATTAAAATAGAAAACAGTTCTTAAATTGTATTTTAAAAAAAAACACAATATTACTGTTTTAGGACATTTTTTGTCAAATAAATGCAGCATTGCTGAGCATAAGAGACTTCTTTCAAAGCAATAACAACTGAGGATTTTGATATAGATCATGATTATCATTTAAAAACACTAATGTTCTTCTGCACTCTTCTTGCCATGTTTTTTTTTTTTAAGTGGACCACAAGAGGGCTGAGATTCCCACCTCAGGAAGGCTCCTAATGTAAAGCCCCTATCTGCACTGGCAGATGTGCTGAGATATAGAGACAGACACAGAGGAGGGCATGATGCCATCACACATGTTGACGCCACACGGTCCAGAGATGTCAAAACTATCAGGCTTCCATATCTCAAAAACTGAAATGGAAAATAAAGAAAGGATAGAAAAGAGAGGATATACATTGTCTAAACCAGTCTACAGGATAGCGATACACTCCCAAATATATTGCACAATGTTGCTAAGCCAACACATTCACTTGAACACACAGTACTGACAAGAATAAGGCTTTTATGAACTTCCTGATTAAGATGTAAAAAGAAAACGCAGAAAAACATATTGAATAATTTGTCCTCCTGAGCTCATATTAGAATAATTTCTTGCCTCTGAACCCTCAGGCACAAGTGTCTTTCTCCTCACTCGTTTAGTTTTACACTTTGAGTTGGTTCCTGCCTGAGAGCCCTTTTCATCGTTAGTTTTCTTTAAAATTGAAAATATTTTATGAACACCGCAGAAACAGTTCAAAGTACCTTTGTGGGAGCCTGTAGCTTAAATACACAGATGTACCAGGCATCACTTCAATCCAACCACCGTATGAACTACATCATTAATTCACATTAAAGGAAGAGAGAGAGAAACTAATCTTTTTTCCACCACTCTTTCATTTGATCCTCAGCTACCTATGCGTTTACATCAGACTTTCTTATTTGGAATTTAAAAATATGAATAATTTAAAAAAAAATAGGGTTAGTCATGGCTATTTACATGTACAAGAAAGAAACATCACAATGTTTTTTGAACAGAAAACAAATATTGTGAAACAGAACTGGAAAAAGAAGGAATAAAGTATAAAGGTTAGTAAGATGCATATATATTCTATACTGTGTATTTAACAATTTCATATAACCGATTTAAACAAGATTATAAAAAAATTATTTGAACAACTTTAGTTAGAAATGAATCAAAAGTGCTCTAATCAAGAGTATTTTATTAAACAAGAAAGTTATTGACTATTTAACTTTTCAGTGCAGTGTTGGGGAAGCTTCATTAAAAACTCACTTGCCAAGCAAGCTAGTCCATTTTAAGTAGTTAACGGGTTACACTTTTTGATTTATCCCAACAACTTGAATCTTTTGATTCCTTAAACCTAAAAACTCAGCTTTGCATAAAAATTGACACTAATTGAAAGTAATAAAACTATAAACATTGTATTTATAAAACTGAATAGGAAATGTAATGATGAACACAAACACTTGTGCACAAGGACAAATGAACTGGCTAACTGTTTATGAACAGGTTCATTTACATGAATGGCACAAGTGAACACATTCAATTCTAAAATAAACTGTATTTCTCAGCACTACTTGAGAAAGAGTGTGCAATTTAAGAAAGTGTTTGAATATATCCTCTGCTTGCTTGACTTGCTTGAAAATTACATTATTTATTTTTTTAAAAGCTCAGCTGCTTAAATGCTACTGTAAATCTAGATCAATTATAGTCAAATATAAATTGAAACGGTCACACTTTACCAAAAAGTTTCATTTGTTATCGTTAACATCACTTAATACATCAGATATCATGAACTAACAATTAGCTTTTTAACAGCATTTCTTAATCTATATTCATGTTACTTTATAAATATGCTGTTGTTCATTGTTAATTCTTAACGTTCATTCATAATACAGTAGGTAATGTTAATATCTAACTTGTTAAAAATGTATTAGTGTATGTAGATATTAACATTAAACAACATTAATAAACAGTGTAAAAAATTTAATTGGCCGCTAATGTAATGTAAATTAATGTAATACATTATGCTAACAAACTGAACCCTATTGTAAAGTGTTAGCTTTAAAAAAAAATATTCTTATCTCATGAGCAATGCCTCTACAGAAAAAGGTAATGGCCGTGTTACAGCTTTTTTGATGGGGTCTTTATTTGCACCCTCCGTACAGTCCATGTGAACAGAGGCCTCGTGTCCCAATGACCTGCAGCGTTTGTGGGGCGATTTAGCTTGTACCAGCACGTCTGCCATATACGGTGAGGGAGGAATGCCTTGCTTTGACATGGTGTCGACAACTAAACTTTTTGGTTTGACAGACATATCAGAAAACCCGCTGTCCGGTATGTTTTTAACCATGTTGACACCTGGGCTTGCGCTGTAACAGCGCGGTGGAGGCCGAATCACATTGAAAATGTCCCAGTTCTCACACACTCTTAGAGAGACGCTGTCTGTCAGTGTGTTTGGGCCGCAGTCTAGAGTCTTGGATTTAAGCGAGTGTTGATGGTGAGGGAGATCACAGTCGCTTTTGGACACAGGCATGTACGTGGGCATGATTGGGTCTGACAGCGGGAAAAAATACGGAGAGGGAGCGGACGGCACCACAGCCTGGAGGAGGAGCGCAGGCAACTCTTCCATTTCTCTTTGCCTCAGCTCTCTTTCCAGCATCACAGTCTCCAGCTCTTTATCTGCAAACGCTCTCCTCTTCCTCATACGAACACTGACTGGGGGTTGGTGGAGTCTCTTTGGCCAGTCCTCTAACACAGGCGGCTTGTAGCCTACAGCATAATGAAGGAGTATAAAAATAGTGGATTTTTCTTGTTCATAATCAAGTCACATTTAAATGTAAAAATATTCAAAGAGTCTATTAGAATAAACAGTTTCAGGAACAGTAAATGAAGATATTTTGAATTCAAGTAGTCAAGACTACAGACTACTTTAATCTAGAATAGATTATACCATCGTTCAAAATTTTGGGTCAGTAAGATTTATGTTTTTTCAAGAAATCTCTTATGCTCACTAAGGCTGCATTTATTTGTTCAAAAATACAGTAAAACAGTAATGCAGTGAAATATTACTACAATTTAAAATAATTGTTTTCTACTTTAATATATTTTTTTATGTAATGTATTCCTATGATGGCAAAGCAGAAGTTTTTTTCATCTTCAGTGTTACATGATCCTTCAGAAATCATTCTAATATGCTGATTTGGTCAAGAAACATTTATTATTATTATTATTAATGTTGAAAACAGATTGCTTAATATTTATCTGGAAACGGTAATACCTTATTTAGGATTCTTTAATGAATAGAAAGTTCAGAAAAACAGAATTTATTTGAAATATAAATCTTTTGTCACATTACAAATGCCTTTGTTGTCACTTTTTTTCCCCACAGTCTTTCTTAAAAAAGAAAAGCAAAGCTTTGGATGGCAACAACAGATGGAAAGCATTCAAAGTGCTTTGCCATCTCTTTCAAAAATTGACAAGCCTAAATATTTTGCAGTTCTAACTATGTATGATTACATGGTCAGCTACATTTTTTTATTTCCATCTGTCAATGGTTTTTCCTTCTGACCATGATCGTATCAAAACAGACATGTGGATCATTTTTAGGTCATGACCCACATTAAAATGCATTTCTGTAAAGGTGTACAAATCATTTTCACCTAATTTCATAACAATTAAAAAATACATTTATAA
>NW_015659710.1:306712-363299 GCF_001515625.1 Sinocyclocheilus rhinocerous | reverse complement strand
ATAAAAAACTAAAATTCAAATACTGTACTGTACAGTATATCATTTGCAGTACATATAGTTTGTAGTTCAAGTCTGCAACAAGAAAGTAGCTACACACGTGCTCAAAACCTTCAACAAAACTGTGTCACTTTGTTTGCAAACAACACCCTTTTTAGTTCCACCGGAGCACACAGAAAGTTTTAAACTACCCTGCTTAGTCAACCAACCTCTGTGGCCTGCTGTCTCCGGAGGGCGACTTGCGCTGCCATCACTCTCTGTCTCTCTACGACCAGCAGACAGTTCGCGCACTGACAGTCACGCCAGCGACACAGGCGCTTGTGGCCCTTGAGGCGCGACACGACGCCGTGATTCCTGCAGCGAGCGCACTTCGGGCTGCGGCTGAGCCTGCGAGGCGCTGGAGCTTCCTCCGTCCTCATCACCTCCGGGTCGTCAGTGTCTTCAGCCCATTCTGCTTTGCGGGTATCTAGGTGGGTCACATCTACCTGTGAGTCTCTATCCGCTTTAGTGGACATTTATAAGCAGTTCTCGTGAACCGACGCTGCTCATCATATGCAAAACTGATATGTTCCACAACGCAAGCAAAGAAAAGCCTTAGTGGAAACTACAGGCAAGAGTTTTGAAATTACAAGTCATTCAGCTGTCCTAGTGAATCTGGCTGTTTCCTGGAAGGCGCCTCTCACCTGGCTTGCCAGTGGATATGCAGCTAGTGTCGAAATGAAGCTGTGATTGACCTCATAGTTACTAAGTTTCAGCTCACCTTACCCGCTTCTCAATATTTAACTTTCCTCGTTGTGAGTTATTGACAACGTCACGCGGTTAATAATGATGATGCAACGCAAACTCCTCCTATCTGCTCCTGTTACTCTGGGCTGTTACCTTTATTAACACAAGACAAAAGCTTTGTAACCTACTTACACGAATTATTTTTTTATTCTCAGTTTTTTCCCCCCTCAGTCAGTGAGGTACAATAAGTTTTCCTTTGAAATAAAAAAATGCTTGTCATTCGTTGTGGTTTAAATGAGAAATTACAGTAACAACTTTGTGTCATTGTGCCTCTTTCATTATTTTCCCCTCATTTTTAAAGTGTCAAAAAGTGTAATTATTTTGGGACTGTTCCCTAGTGAGACTTGTTATCCCCTCTATAGTAGCCTATATAACAAGTTCTAAAATCAGGATAATTCCACTGTGCAATTCATAATTTAACATAATTATTTCAACACCTCAATATTAATAATAAAGAATCACTGTCCAAATACTGCTTTAATTGCCATTGTGCCCTTTTTTGTTATTATTTTATGCTAACAAGTGAATTTACATAGAGTTACATTTAACCAGAGCAGAGAGCACACTAAATATTTTGTTAACTATTAAATTATTGTTAAACTATTGTTCAGAGAACATTGTGAATGACATTGTTGCTGCATTATTGAATGTGAATATTCAGTGGTTAAAAATACACGACCAAAATGCTAGAATATAATTAATTATTTTAAAGAATTGAATAATATTTAATAATATTTTATTGGTCATTTAACGTTGGTGTCATGGTTAATGGTAATTTCCACACAGCAAAAGCACATATTATTTACTGAATTAAATAGCATTTAGTCCCACTCTACAATTGAGTGTTTTTGTCCTCCCTCGAGCAATGCTTTTGAAAATCCACTAAAATGCACTGCAATCAAATGTAGGACACTTAACATTTACTCAGCCTAGAATATTAATGCTCTAATGTGCAGCAGACTGCAATAACCCACAAATCCTTTAACCAGTGTTACACCAATCCAATGTTTTCTCTTCAATATTTAATCAATACACTGAAGCAATATTTTACTCTTCTCTTATAGTCAACCAGAGTTACCCTGTTCTCTAACACCTAGTTTATGGTTTTGAGATGATAAGGCACATTATGTGCACTCATCTCATCACTTTGTGGTTTTGCTGCTCTGAGGGGACAGTGATTTTGACCTCTGTGACGCCCCCATGTGGACGATCTTTGTATTATCAGGACCTGCTGGGCATTTAATATTGTTACCTTGGGTGCCCCCCTCTGCCATATACAAGTAATCACACTCTGAATAAAATATATATTGTCTTTTGCATATTGTTAGTATTCACATTACTGAAATGAATGAAATATTTTGTAAATGGCTCAGTTGTATGCATGTGTATCTAATTTTTATTTAGGTCTTATTATGATATTCATATGGTAATTCTGATCTTCAACAAACCAGTCATTCATAATGACATACAGCAACTGAAAAAAACACCCACACACTTTAAAAGCTATTATTAGTATTAATATTCCCTAGCTCACATTCTGCATAATACTACACCTATATAGTAGACAAGACATCCCTATAGGCCTCTAAACCTGTCAACAATATTAAGATGTTACAGTTTTCTGCTTCATTGACAGCTTAGAGCAAATTAATTGAAGCTTTTATGTTATGATTAAAATCAATGTGTCAGATCATAGTGGCAAGATGATGCCTTATTCTGTTTAAAGATGACATTAATATTTTATAATTGTATAATATGCAAGTTACTTTGTTGCATATGCATTTTGACTGGTGTGTGCACCAGCACCTTGGGATTTTCAGATGTTCTTTAAAAAAAAAAATTCTCTAAATATTATCTTTCGAAACTGCCAGTTCAATTGTCATCTCTTGAATTAAATTATGTGCAACATCATTCTAAAATGTAATCATCTTCACAGAAACACCTGCATCTTGTTTGGTCTTTGCTAACACACGCACTGAAAATAAAAATGTAGGCCACTAAAACGGAAAACATTCATTTTAATTTAATTAAAGTTTAAAGCTACAAACACATTAATAAAGAATATGTTTATTACAAACACAGCTTTTTGCCTCACAAGATATTAATTGATGGTCTAGTATCGTGTTGATTATTGTAATGTTTATCAGCTGTTTGAACTCTCATTCTGACGGCACCCATTCACTGCAGAGGATCCATTGGTGAACAAGTGATGTAATGATAAATTTCTCTAAATCTGTTCTAATGAAGAAACAAACTCATCTACATCTTGGATTTCCTGAGGGTGAGTAGAGTTTCAGAAAATGTTCATTTTTTGGGTGAACTATTCCTTTAAAATGAGAAACATTGTTTATAGAAAAACGTAGTCCAAGTCCAAACTGGGCCTATATGACTAGGAGGCCACCAGATGGGACCAGATCTTAGTTAGTCATCCCTCCAGTTGGTCAAACCCAACAGCATCAAAATAAAGAGGCTGCATACAGATCTGTCTGGCATGGGTACATGTGAAGCCTTTTTCACATATGCCAATGTATGTGGAGAGGCTAGAGGGGCAAATCTGGAGCCTGTGATAGAAATATACAAAACGTGTGTTTGGTGGCAAGGCTCATGCGCTCTCCACGCCGCCTGTCGCCTGATGAAATGTTTAATGACCTGAAGAGAATCCTTAACCCCCGGAGTCACTCGCCACAGTCAGTTTGAGTTGATATGCACTGCTATTGTTTTATCCACCTATTTTACTTCTTTTTACATTTATTTTCTTCTCTCACTCTGTATTTTTAGCTCAGCTCAACATCCACGGGGCTTAAGCTTTATGCTAAGATGTCATGACAGGAGGAGTTGGTGGGAAAAGGTCTTCAAGGGTTTAAAACTTTCTAGGGGTCAATGTTCGGTTGTGTTTTTCCTTTAGCAGAAATGAATGAATACATAAAAAATGATTGTAATTAAAAAAAAAGTAAGACTGTAAAAATGCTGCTATCAAAACCTGTTAATTGTAATTTCACTTACTTTATATGGTTAAAATCTGTAATAGACCTATTGAGATGTTACATGTGATTTTACAGTTAAATATTGTTAAATGTACAATTTTAGGATGTGAAAAGAACAAGTCATCTTGTAAATTACAGAAAGAAAAAAAGAAAAAAATAAATAAAGAATTCTCACATGATGGACTTTCATTGAAATAACTATTTCTAACTAGTTTTTTTCTTATCAGTTATGTATATTATCTTATGATATTAAATGAATGTTTATTGCATCATTTTAGTGTCATGTGTTTGTGTTACGTTGTGTTATGTATGTGTGTGTGTGTGTGTGTATGATCCCATGCACCTTCTATATTTTAGTATTTACCTCAGCTTGTGGAAAAGCTACTTGTAATGAACTTTAATTCATCATGTGATTTTCTTTTTACGATGTTTTGAAGGTGGTTGTCTGTATTTTATAATAATAAATAAAGAGAAAAATAATGAAAATAATAATAAAATGTTGCTACTGTATTTTTATTTTTTTAAGTAAAGTTCTGGCAATCACAGCTGAAATTTCTACAGTAAATATAAGATGTCACAGCAAGCATCATATTTTAAAACAAGACCAATTATAAATGATCAAAATGTCTAAAACTGTGTAGTGGTACACTTTCTGATCATAATATCAGCATATTTTGTTACTACACTCTTTGCCGGTTAAGTACTGTATGTGCTCACCACATGTAACCCACACAAATGGAGGCAACTCCATGTAATTATAGCTCTTCCAGCTGAGTTTGTCATCTCACAAGGGACATTTCACCGTCTCTCTGCAACCATTGTCGATGTATAAGATCTGAAAACAAAGAGGATGAGCATATGATGAAAAGCATATGGGAATGGCTTCTTCATGTGTCAGAATGCATATGAATTTCTGCCAGTTTCAGCACAGGTTAATGAGATCTGCTAAATGTAAAAAGCGAAATGCAAATGCAGAGGTGTCCTCGACTGCCTTCGTGAAGGATTCTTCACACAGACTCTGTCTTTGTGATCTGTCTTTTCTTGTCACACTCTCACTTCTGTCTGTGTTTGTAACGTACTTCTGCTCTCTTCTTCTTTTGTGCTCCATTTCTTTCTAGGGAACATCCATTGAATTTTTTTTATTTTTTATTTTTTTTGAAGATGACAAATTCATCTTAAATTGTACCAGTTCTCTACAGACTTTGCATTACAACAGCAACGTCAAAATCACAAAACACAGACAAACACAGGTTCTCAGTACTTGAGTTCTCTTTTACGTCGTTATACAAAGCTGAGCAAGTGGCAGCGACTGTGTGAGAATTAAACAAAGACAGAGGGTTAAAGCCTGAAACTCCTCCCCTGTTTTCACAGCCAGTCTGACAGCAAGGAATATGTGAGTGTTTTGCATTGCAAAACATATCATTATTACCAACCATGATTATTCAAAAGAATCAGCACTGGGGAGCAATATTAAACCGCTTTAATATAGCTTTTTCATACCAGACAAACAAAACAACAACAAGAAAAGAAGTCAATTTAATTAACACTGTACGTATTAAAATCTCAAATTAAATATTATTAGTTATTTTAGCAACATATTTGTTGTGGTCTTAGGCAGCTTTCTTGAAATAATTTTGAAGCTGTTTAAAGACAGACAGGGCAGAAAATTTGCTAATTAATTACTATTTATGCATTTTATCAAGACACATACTAAACATAAACACAGGGGACCGGTTGCTAGATAGAACAATTATGATAATTGATAGTGTCTCTCTCTTTCATGTTATGTTTCTCATGTTTTCTCAGAAAATTGTCATTATTTACCCAGACTCGTGTCCAAATATGTATGATTTATCTTTCTTCCATGGAACACAAAAGGAGATATAATGAACTGTACAGGACTGAGACTGAGGCAGAAGCATTACAGTTGTTAATACAACTTATGCTGCATTTCAAATCTTCTGAAGCCATACAATAGCTTTGTGTAAAAAAACAGACCAAAACGTCAGTCATTATTCAGTGATAGTTCATAGCATGTTAATCAGAGAGAGTTCAACAGAGTTCATAAGCAGTAGCGTTCTCAGTTTTGTGAATGAATAATTCTTTTGAATCGGATCTTTCATAGTGAATCGGTTCACAATACCCATCTTAGATTTATTCAGGAACTGTGGCACTGCATTTTGGACATCCATGTAATGGTGTGTGATGGATGTAGAAACTTAATTTTCTGTAAAGCTGCTTTGCAACGATTTGTATTGTGAAAAGCGCTATACAAAAAAACTTGAATTGAATTGAATTGAATTGAATGAATGAATATTTGTACCAGTTGTATCGCAAAAAAAAAAGAAAACTCAGTACATCAACCTCTGCATGATTCTCAGTTGGAAATGAATGACTTCCGATAGTCGTCGTTTGTCGCGGCCTTAAGAAATGCCTTAAATTTGGTTCTGTTTCTCACACAAATCTATCGTATGAGATCGGAAGACTTGGAATTTAATTCAGTGCATCCTATGTACCACTTTTATGCATCTTTTATGAAGCTTGAAATTCCCCTTGATGAATATCATGAAATGCCAGTGGTTTCCAACCGCTTGTGTTGAAAAGACTTTATACGAGTCATACGAGTTTGAAATTGCATGAGGGTGAGTACATGATGAAAGTTTCTTATAAGTTAATTGTTATTATATCGCTCAATATTTTCAGCCTGAAAATAGCATGTTTACTGGAGATGAACATACAGTATCACTGAGTACAGTTGACAGCTGTGCAGAAACAAGGGAGAACACTCTCTGTTGGTGCATTATAAATGCTCTCACACTTCTGTATTTTTCCCATTAAAGCTACTCATGGATCAAATTAACTTCTCCCCCACACACTTCCACATGCTGTTGTTGGTCCTCTGTAAAACTCAGTGCACTGCATTATACAGTGAAGAAGCAGTTCTGTTTTACAAATGGAGTATACCCTACTGAAAAAGAAGTGTGCTTAATTGTATTGAAAGTGCACTTGTAGTGTACTCAAGTCTTAAAAGTATTCAAAAAACCTTGACTTGCAAATAATATAATATTAAATTATTAAATAAAAGGTTACTTAAAGGGCAGAAGAAAAAAAAAATCTGTCATCATTTACTCACCCTCAAATGAGGGGACCAAACTGCTGCTGGTCCCCATTGATTTCCACAGTATGAATGAATGAATTAATTAATGAAGTCAATGGGGGCCAGCAACTGTTTGGTTACCAACATTCTTCATTATATCTTCTTTCGTGTTCAGCAGAATAAAGAAATTCATACAGGTTTGGAACAACTTGAGGGCGAGTAAATGATGACAGAATTTTCATTTTTGGCTGGACTATCCCTTTAAGTGGCTTTGAAGAGAGTATGCTTTCATGACCGTTTCTTAACACCACTTTCTTAATACCACTTTTAAAAAGTGCACTATGTAATAATGTCAAAAGAAAAGTTTTCTTTAAAAAATACATTTATAATAATTATGTTTTAATAATCTTTGTAATGCTTACAGCACATATTACCTAGTTATTACCTAGTTATTGTAATTACTATAATATGTACATAGTATGTACATGAGGAACAGGACTGTAAAATAAAGTGCTACTGCTTTAACCATATTTCAAAAACATCAGAAATTATTATGAAATTACATATAAAGATGTACTTCGTAGGTCAAAAAACACTCTTAAGATCAACTAATTGCGTTTAATATAAATATAAATTTTAAACTATAATGCATTTTCATTGTATATCATATTCATATATTTATATTATATTCACTGGTTCATTGGTGGACATTTTCTTAAAACATTGCATTCAATTCACACTTAAATTATATTCTTTTGAAGTGTTATTTCCATAATACACACTATTTTTAAAGTATGCTAAAGTGCACTTCTTTTCCACAAGAGTATTTCTTTATTTTATTTTACTACCAGTTTCACCCTCTGTGAGTAATTCATACAATCGAATCACAGTTCCTCATATTCTCCACATGTGCACCTAACCTTGAAAGAAAGCGCAGTGCATGGGTGGAAGTCAATAGAAGTGCTTGTGCCAGTTGCTGTAATTAGCATCAGTCCCGTCGCACCACGCCAACCCAGCCTGCCTGTTTATGAATGCTCACGTTTTCCTGCTAACTAGGTAAATTAAAGATAAACAAGATAGGTTTGAACCAACTGTGAATGAAGATTGATAGATGCCCCCTTAATAAGATTCCAGACAGGTCCAGAGTAGATTAGCAAAAAGCAAAAGGTCAAATCTTTTATATAAATGAATGAGGTTCATCTTTGAGACAGGAGCATTCACTCTGCTGGCTGAGAGAATGAAGTTAAATCTTTATAAGCAGAAATAGTGACAGATTTTTTTAAAGACCTCCAACATTCCCTTGTGAAATTTTTCAGACTTTCCAGTGTTCTCTATATATTTTAATATCAAGATCAAAGTCTTCCAAAATGCAGAAGAGCTTGTTTTGACACTGAGTAAAAGTAATTTCTCCATCTGAATAAAGCAGGGAGCTGCTGTTAGCTTTTGACTTCTTTGACTTTGACTCGTCTGTCTAGTTCCCTTTTCCCAGTTGTATATCTATGTGTTTTATGTGCCCATTAGGCTTTTTGAGAATGTCAGCAGTTAACCCTGGATAATCATTCCCTGTTTTTTGGTGAAGCTACAAAGACTCTTCTTTGATGGGAGACTGCACCTGTGTCTTCACAGTGCCTGGTGTCTGTATTTACTGTGGTGGTTAATTACAGTGTGGATCTCCATCATCATGGCTAAAACTGCTGGGTTAGAGTACAAGAACAGATAAAATTAGGTTTAAAAACTAATGAATTTTTTTTATAAATTACATATCAAGTGTTAACTTGTTAGAGTAGAGGTATAGTATATTATAACAGACTTGATCGCAGTTGTCATGTTTTTGGTTTTTGTCAGTGCCTCGTGTGTGATGGCCTTTTTTATGTGTGTCTTTTATCCTCACCTTAGCTGTCAAACTTCATCTGCCTCTGCCTGGTCTGGCTCGCCTCCTTTTTATCTCAGTTTGTGTCTTTTCTCTAGTTGTCACTCTCACTTTGTGTCCTTGCTTAGATTTTTAATCACCATCTCCTTTCTCTTCAGAACCATCCTAGTTTACCTCCTTCCCCTTCTGCGTTTTCAGATTCATGGTTCTTTTTGAATGTTTTTTTTTTCTCTGACCTTCCAGCTCCTTACAGACATTTGCTATCTTTCTATACTGGTACTGGTCTTTAAGTACAAGTATAAACTAAAACATGTTTTAAATAGCCTATAAACCCTGACTAAATTTGGGAATGAATGGGGTAAGAAAAGTTAATTTGATTTAAAATCAAGAAATTGTACTCATCAAAGAATCCTGACAAAGTACATCACGGTTTCTATAAAAATGTAATGAGGCATGATTGTTTTTAACATTAATAATAATAATGTTTCTTGAGCAGCAATTCAGCATGGAATAGGAGTCACAAGAATAAATTACATTTTAAATATACTGGAACAAAATCATTCGTCAATTTTAATTATATTTTACAACATTAGTGTATTTTTTGCTGTATTTTTGATCATATAAATGCAGCCTTGATGAGCATCAGAGACGTTTACCCCAGACTTTTAAACGGTAGTGTATTTTGAGTCCATATGGATTTTTTTTTATAATTCATCTGATTATGTAGAATTGGTGATTTCTGTCACTGTGTGTTAGACAAACAATCTATTGATCTAATTCACTTTTATTAAATTATTGATGTAAGGAAGCAATTTAAATAGGCCATCTGTAGTGCATAATCCTCAGTACAACATGACCAGGTAGAGTCCAAGAGTTATTTCTTTCATAAATGAATTGAATACATCGTCCCTTTGGCCTAATTCTTTGACTGACTTTGAATCCATCTAGAAACAAATGTATACATGGTCTTGAATGTGTGTAAGCCATCTACAATCTTGTTTTACAGAGAGGACAAGAAAATCCTCTCACGGTCACATGGGTTTCAACCTCAGAAGAGAGGCCTTTTCTGATATCCAAAGAGTGAATACATCTGTAATTTTCTTTCATCATGAAGATGAAATTATATTATATTTATTTTTTGATCAAGGATATTTTTCTTTGACTAAGTGCAGATTTGCTTTCAGAAATGTATAATAAATTGTTCACAGGATTCAGAGTTTTTGAAGTACTTGTCAAAAGTTGTGTTTTAGGAGTGCCACTGATTTCATGAGCTTGAGGGAATAAGTTAAACCATTTTTTCATCATTGCTTTCAAAAATACAAAAAACAATAGCAATCTTAAAGCAGCATGGCCTCGCCCCATTTGCTGCCTTTTCCCGCATATATCTTGAATTGACATACCTCTCGACCACGCCCAGGAGGAGGCGGTAGCCCTTGTTGAGTGGGCCCTAATGTGCAAAGGGCATTCCAAACCTTGGCTCGTATAAGCAGCCGTGATAGCATCCAAAATCTAGTGGGAAAGTCTCTGTTTTGACATGGCCCGGCCCTTCGCACAACCACCGTAACACACGAAAAATTGGTCAGATTGCCGAAAGCTGGCCAAACGGTCAATTTAAATCCTCAAAGCCCTGACGGGGCACACCGAAGTCTGAGCGTCTGCACCACGTGAGGTCGATGACTCAGAAGACAGGGCAGACAGCAAAACAGTCTGCGCTCTGAAGGGGGTAGATAGTGATTTAGGCACGTAGCCCGGTCTCAGCCAGAGAGTGACGCTGCAGTCACTGGGTCTGAAGCAAATACAGTCGCTGTCCACAGAAAACACATGTAAATCCCCTATGCTCTTAGCCGAAGCGAGGGCAAGAAGAAGTGCAGTTTTGAGAGATAGCTCCTTCATATCAACGGATGCTAAAGGCTCAAATGGTGGCTGTGAAAGAACTCTTAACACTACCTCTAGGTCCCAGGGTGGAACTAAAGGCGGACACGGCGGATGCAATCTCCTCGCTCCCTTAAGAAAACTCACCACCAGCGCGTGCCTACCGATCGATTGCCCGCCCAGCGGGGAACGAAACGAGGCAATAGCGGCCACATAGACTTTCAGTGTTGATGGCAGAGATCCACTATCCAGTCTGTACTGTAGAAAACGCAGCACATCCGACACGGAGCAAGCAGCCGGGTCGATATGAACATCATGGCACCATTTCACAAACACTCCCCATTTTAGAGCATACAAACGCCTCGTGGAGGGCGCCCGCACCTCCGAGAGCGTGTTGAACACACGAGAATGCAGGGTGCTCAGCTACTCTGGTATCCCCGAAGCAGCCACACATGAAGGCTCCATAACTCCGGGTTCCGGTGCCACACCGAGCCACTCGCTTGAGACAGCAGATCCTTCCTGATGGGGATCGGCCAGGGCAGCGCCACCAGCAGCTCCGCCAGGTCCGGGAACTAAGGCTGGTTTGGCCAGTTCGGGGCGATGAGTATCACCAAAGCATCCTCCTCCGTGATCTTGCATAAAAGCAGTGGAAACATCTTGATCAGAGGAAACGCATACAGCCTGGTTGCTGGCCAGTGCAATGTCAGAGCGTCCCCTTCCAGCGGGGAGTGAGACAGTGAGAAGAACAGCGGGCAGTGCGCATTCTCGCTCGTGGCGAACAGATCCATCTCCACTCTCCCATAGCGGGTCCAAATCATCCGAACCGACTCGGGGTGCAATCTCCACTCTCCTTGAGGAATCCCTTTCCTCGAAAGCATATCCGCACCGTGGTTCAGGAGACCGGGTATGTGCGCTGCTCTGATGGAGAGAAAGTGATGGTCTGCCCATAGCAGGAGATTCACTGCCTGCTTGTACAGAGCCCTGGAGCGTACGCCTCCTTGGTGATTTATGTACGAGACCACAGACATGTTGTCGGTGCGAATCAGTACGTGCCGCTGTTCCAGCTGTGGCCGAAAATTCTTTAAAGCTAAGAAAACTGCTTCCAGCTCCAAACGGTTTATGTGCCACCGGCTCTGAGGTTCTGACCACAGCCCCGAAGCCAGCATGCCCTTGCACACTGCTCCCCATCCGCGAGTCGATGCGTCCGTCGTGACCACGACGTGCGACGTCACCAAGCCCAAGGGAACCCTCTGGCTGAAAAGATCTGGGTTGCGCCACGGCCTCAGAACTTCAATGCAGCCGCGGGAGACCGCGATGAGCAAACGGCCCGAAGTCCACGCCGCCCAAAGGACTCAAGATTTCAGCCATAACCGCAGCAGACGCATGTGTAGTAAGCCCAGGGCTGACTAGCGTGTCCCGGGACTGAGCTAAAATCAGCCAATCATCAATATAGTTGAGAACGCGCATCCTGCTCGCTCTGAGGGGGGAAAGTCCTGCATCCATGCACTTCGAGAAAGTGTGTGGGGCCAAAGCCAGCCCAAACGGGAGAACAGAGTATTGGTACGCTGTGCCTTTAAAAGCAAACCTCAGAAAGCATCTGTGATGCGGTGCTATCTGAATATGAAGGTACGCGTCCTTTAAGTTCACGGACGTAAACCAGTCCCCAGGGCGAATTTGCGCCAGGATCTGTTTCAGTGTTATCATCCTGAACGGATGCTTGCAAAGCGCTTTGTTGATGGGCCTGCGATCTAGAATCGGGCAGAGTCCCCCGTCTCTTTTGGGTACCACAAAATAGCTGCTGTAAAACCTGCTCTCCAGCTCGCTCGGCGGGACTCGCTCTATAGCTCCTTTTTTGAGCAGACTGCATACCTCTTGTCTCAGAACCGGGGCATTTCGAGGCAATGTTAGAGACTGCACTATGCCATTGAAACGGGGTGGTCTGCGTCTGAATTGAAGGGTAAACCCACGCTCTATCACACCGAGTAGCCAGCGCGAGATTCCCGGAATAACTTCCCACACGCTCAGGAACTGACATAGCGGCTTTAGCAGCTTGGTCGTTGGATGCGCGGGCGAGTGTTGCGGGAATATAACCTGTGTGGGTGGTGGCTGCGCACTGCTCTGAGGTGGGGCGAGCGGTGTCGCATTGACTGAGTGAGGAGGAAAGAACTCTTTTTGTTAGAATGTATGCATTTTTATTGAATGAACATCCAACACACAAATATTTTAACACATGAACTTGTGGAGCTTGGGAGCCGGGCCGCTCGCGCACTCTCCTCCTCTCTTCAGACCGTCAGGACAACGGCTTAGCAACCGGCAGCAGCAGCGGCAGGTGAGAGTCACGTCGCGGGCTCCTCTGCTGGCCTTCCTCCAGACATCCGGCTCCTGGCGAGGAGCAGTAACAGTCACCGCCACGGTCGCTGGCCTGGGGTTATCCGTCTGTTGGGAAGAGCCAGGTGCAGACGAGGACCTGGATCTCGCCGTCTGCTGCTGGAAAGTGCGCCTCGGACTCATGGCTTTGGCCCGCTTTTGAGCCTCCGCGAAGCGTTCAATAATGGACTCCACGGCGTCACCAAAGAGGCCAGAGGGAGTCACAGGAGCATTCAGCAGTACTTTACGGTCAGCATCCTTGAGGTCAGCCAGGTTTAACCATAGGTGCCTCTGAAGGACAACCATAAAACCCATGGCCTTACCCACGGCCTGGGCCGCTCGCTTCATCGCCATCAGCGCGAGTCCGTTGCCGCATGCAGATCCTTAATGGGCTCCGCAGTGAGAGCTCTGCCCTCCACCGCCTGCAGGAGCTTTGCCTGGAAAACCTGCAGCACCATCATGGCGTGCAGCGCGGAAGCCGCATCGCCATCAGACGCATACGCTTTATTAGTGAGGTGGGCGGTGGTCCTGCATGGCTTCGAGGGGAGGCTGATGTCTGAGCCTAGGGACTTGGCTGCTGCAGGACACAGGTGCGTAGCGACGGTCTCCTCGACAGGGGGAGAGAGCACGTACCCGTGGGCCTCTGCCCCACCCATGTAGGAAAAGATGGCCTGTGTGGCCAATTGGGGCACAGACCATGTTTTCACCAGCTGCTCGTGTACGTCGGGGAAGAAGGGGACTGACGCCCTCGAGTCAGCTTTCCGGGTGGACCTGAAATACCAGGAGTCGAGCTTACTCCTGGCAGGCTCCTCTGGAGGACTCCAGGTAAGCTCCAATTCCTGGACAGCCCTTGACAGAACCCTCATGAGCTCCTCCTGGAGGTCTGGGGGCCCCATGCTGTCCGGTTGATCGGGCTCCAATCCCACCCAATCCTTCCTCTCCGAGGCAAGATGGACATCGAGTCATCCCCCTCCTCCTGGCCAAAGGACACAAACGATGTTGGAAGGAGGATGGAAGCAGTCCTTGGGGAAGGAAACTGGGGAACGGGGCGACCGTTGGGGTTGGCAGAGCGGCAAGACGACACTCCCGTCACCAGGAGAGGGAGGGCCCACCAGTGGCACGCTGGCGGCAGTGGGCCTCACCCCGAATAGGCCAGCCGGCCCATGCAATGCCCACAGTCGGACTCGTCCAGCGCCGCCTCGGCTTGGGCCAGGCCCAGGCAGGCGACGCAGTGATCGTGTTGATCCAGGCGGCTCTATTGGTCCCGCGCAGATCTTGCAGACAGTAGCCATAATGAATTCAGCAGGTGAAGTAGAATATTCTGACGTAATTGTCGCGTGCACTGCATTTTATACTGCCTCTTGAGCTCATCAGTATTTGCATGCGATTTGCATACGTCGTGACAATTGGCCAGTCATTTGGACTGGAGTGAGCCAATAGGACTTCAGAATGGTTGGAAGGGAAGGAGTTCCCATAACGGAGAAATGTCTCCGTGATGTCTCGTGAAAGCTCAAGAGGGAACCCAAGACGTGTCACTCGTATAGTTTTGAATGGGGAAAAATGCAACGCTCAATATGGCTGCTCAATCGCAGGAAGCCCCGCCTTCTGAATGAAAGAGCCAATTGCTAATTGGTAAAGTCAGCACGTCACTGCAGCTGCCGTTAGAAGTCCCGGTTGCTATTGAAACAGTAAGCGTTCTGAGATGTGTGCTTACAACTGCGCATGCGCACTGGCTGATCTTAGCCTGAAAAATAAGCTTTTATATAACGCTATTTGAGCAAAAGAAACAACATTTAGGACACAGTTTTTGTTAGATTTCTTTGGTGATTTCAAATATGAAATTTAATTGTATGCTTAGTGAACAGTTTTGGAGAATTTGATGTTTCCCCATTCAAAGAAATAGGAGTTCCACTTGCATGCCCAAGAGGCATTTCAAAGATGGCCGCTGAGTGACATGACTTTTCTTAAAGGGCCTTTGGTAACAGGCAAATATAAGTGCAGTCAGAGGTATTTATTGCAAAAACTGACCATAAACAAGCAGTTTAAAAGCATTACAAACAAGTCGTGTTGCATTCAAAGTCTTCAGAAGCCATGCGATGTCTTTATGCGAAGAAGAGAGTAAAACATAAGGTTTTAATCACTGAAAATTATCCTGCTCCATTAACGTGCTCACATCTCATTCAAAAAGATACTCCCATCCCGTAGCATGATGCAATCGGTCATGAGACATACAAGAGCCATAAGCATTTCACAACCAACGCTGATGTAAGGCTTCTTCTGGCGGCATTTTTTGAATTTGCGCACAGACTGCACATAGGATCTAAGCTTTATGGCGGATGGAGATGGCGATCACATCTGTTCCTCTCACAAATCAATTGTTTTTCCTCGGAAGACTTGGAATATTAATACTTTTTTAATAAATTATGATGGTAGTTGTATCTGCCTGTTATATCTTGTGTTTTATTGACAAATGGTAGGTTTAGGTGCAGGCGTTGGGTTACATGCTCATAAATGTGTAAATAGTGTAATGTAAATAAAACTGTTGTGACTGTTTACATTGAAAAATCACACCCCAACATATATGTAATAATGCCAATTTTATTACCCAATATACAATTTAATCATGACGATAAAATTCCCAGTACCTTTCGCGTCGGCATATTGATGCCAAGGGTTTCTCATTTAAAGCAATGGAGGACCCTGCATGTTGAAAAATGACGCTAAAGGGGTACCCTGTGCATCAAAAAGGGACGCAAAGGGGTCCTGACCAAGCGTCAATATGTGACGAGTTGGGAGTGAGAACGTTTTGGTCTTTTTCTGCTCTATTGGGTAATGAATGTCAATTACAGGCTGATCTTTACATTAAACCTAACCTTTCTTTTGTGAAGAGTCTTGATTAGATTTACAATGATAAAAGGACACAGAAGAGCTTTATTATTTACAGAATTGTTTTGCTGAACATTGGCCACCATTCAAAATGTTCAGAGCTGTATTGGAGGATTTGAAAAAAAAATAAAAATTTAGACATAAGGAATAAAAGTCCAATGCTCTGTTTGAAACACTAGTTGAAAATCAGTTGCAACCGATTTGAACTCGCACAGGTGCTAGGAGATATTCTACTCAACCACCTCCCAGACAAAAAGAAACCGTTAACCCCTATATCTATCTCTCATCATTCCTCTACTCACCACACTACCCTTTCCTTTGCCTTCTACAATATTCACTCTGATGTACTCAGATTCATCTGACAGGTCTGAGCTCTGTATTTCTTTTCTGCACGCTTGTGTGGTCACGCAACCATTTCTTTTGCGAAGTTCTTCTTGATATCTCTATTGTGGCTTATATCCTTTCTTTTATTTTCATCAGTGTTGTATACTGTCTAAATATATTTATATATACATATATACATACATATTCTAGCATTTATAGCATTTTAGGTACTGCAAATAATAAGCATTTTATTAATATTCCAGAAAATTACTAAAATTAAAACAATCTCAGAAATTGTATGTCCAGTGCAATTTAAAATCCAATGCTGATTTCTGTCTTAATGTATCACTAAATTTAGACTAAGAGACTGTATGATTCCCTAGGCAGTGTGATGTATTACAGTGGATCTTTGAGTATATAATGGGTGTGACACAAAGTCAAAAGCACAGTTTAGCCAACAGCGGGTCACTGTGGTTAATTGCTTGTTAGAAACTCTGTGTCACTGTATTTCTCACAACGCTCTGCTCCGCCTCTGTCTGGGAATACTAAATAGATTCCATTTGTGCCACACTGTCGCCTGCAGCTGCTGGACCGTGAACCGACCAATCCAGCAAAGTCTTTTAATGTCACATGACTAAGTGGCTGGTGATGATATACTATGCATCACAATTGAGTGGCCAGGGCTGTCTAATAAGCTCATCTCTTGCTGTGAGCCTTATTAGTAATTGAGAGACAGCTGTAATAACACCGTGTCGCCCTCATTCCTCCGACTCCATTATTCTCGCTGGTTTCTAGAGGTTAATGTGACTCCGGGTGAGGAGTGAGAAGTGGGTGGAGGATGATAGCGCAGGTGAAATCACATGCAAAAAACGATCTAAACTAAGTTTGACAGCTCCTACAAAAACACATGCATGATTGTATGCTGCTATAGATGCCCTTGGGGACTGGCACAGTACATGTTTATCTCTATGTCTTATTGGAACATGCAAAATGCCTATAAGAGGTTTCATATTCTTAATAAGTGTAATGTGAAACACTTTAGCCTGCTATGTTAATGACAAGCTCCTCGTTTACTGGCTCATGGACAAAATCAAATCTTGCAGTGTGAACACACAGGCTGAAAGCCTCTGTGGGCAAACATATTTCAGAGAGTTGATGTTGATGTGTTTTTCATGAGCCAGTCCCTGAAGGGCCTTGACACAGAGAATTGGATTTAGAAACATTTGCTGACTGAAAAGGCGTTACCAGTTGGACCTCATCGCACTAACCTGGCACTTTGAGAGCCCAAAGGAATAGAAGCATAACATGTCCGTAACCTTGAGTGCCTAGACTTGAGGTTTTGGTTCAACACTTTGAGAGATTAAACTGGTCTTTGTTTGGTTTGAAAGCAGTGCAGATATTTGTGGTTTTATATAAAGCTGTGCATTAAAACATGTTGACCTTAAAATTTGTGG
This sequence comes from Sinocyclocheilus rhinocerous, assembly GCF_001515625.1. Lineage (NCBI taxonomy): Eukaryota > Metazoa > Chordata > Actinopteri > Cypriniformes > Cyprinidae > Sinocyclocheilus > Sinocyclocheilus rhinocerous. The sequence continues at coordinate 345,662 of NW_015659710.1, read as the reverse complement.
TAGTGTGCAAGTCGGATTACATCAGTTTCTTGTGGCAACGAGTGAATCATATGATTCATCGTCCTTCAAAGTGAAAAGCGCTTCAGGAGCTGTTGGTATGGTGTCTGCAACATGAATCTGCCACTTTCGCAGGCCTGAGAGGCTTGATGTCTCCATCAGAGTAAAAAGGTTGAACATTCCATGCTACAAAAGTGCCCTCCAACACCTACCAGCCTGTGTGTCCTCAGAAAATGCCAGGGAAGTGGGGCAGAACAATCTGCCCACTGGTGGAGGTGCACAATTTCTGTCTGAAGTTAAACGTCAAAAGATACACTCTCACTTCCACAAAAACAGATTTGTTGGTCTTCAAGAGGATATTAGAAAGCCGCCCTGTACTTTCTTTCGATTTTTGGAATTGAAAATTTCCTCTTCCGTCTCATTAAATGGGGCTATTGTGCTGTTGCCCGCAACATCATTTCATGTTCTTTGACATCTCATCACCGAAAGTAATAAAAAAAGCTGCCCAATAAAAGCTGGAGTTTTTGAAAGGGCTAGAGGTGTAGAACTATCAAAGTTTCTATGAGATATGACTTGATGGAAAAGTTAAGGTGATTCCTTTGAAGTGAAAAATTGGGAGGAACTGGTAATAAATGTCCTCAAGCCTATCACATCCCGCTATGACAAAGTCATTGACTTGCGCCCATTGATCACAGTCAAAAGTAATCTAATGCAGGGGCCTGAAATGATGGCTTTCTTTCAGGGAAACCATCCTTCACTGTGATAGTAATTGAAGCTCCCTCTTTGTTTGTTATTTAGGAAGTGCTAGAGTATCGTCAGTGCCAAAGACTTCAGGGGCTATATTTTCCAGCTGCTGAGAAGGTGTGATTTTTAAGACAACGTCCATCATCTAAATGATATTTTTCAAAATTAAATTACAAAAAAAAACACTACCGTTCAAAAGATTGGGGCTGGTAGGATTTTTTAAATGTTTTTAAAAGCAGTCTCTAATGCTCCCCATGGCTGCATTTCTTTGATCAAAAGTACAGTAAAAACTGTAATATCGCGAAATATTTTTACAATTTAAAATAACAGTTTACACTTTAATATATATTAAAATGTTATTTATTTCTGTGATGTCAAGGCTTGAGTTTTCAGTAGCCATTACTCCAGTCTTCACTGTCATAATCATGATGCTTCAGCAATCATTCTTTGATACTTTTTTAAGGATTCTTTGATGAATAGAAAGTTCAATTGAACAGCATTAATTTAAACTAGAAATCTGTTGTAACTTTATAAATGTATTTACTGTCACTTTTAATCAGTTTAATTCATCCTTGCTGAATAAAAGTATGCATTTCTTTCAATTTTCTTTAAAATCTTACTGACCTCAAACTTTTCAATAATAGTGTAAATTGTGATGAATGTAAATAAATAAACGTGTCATAGGTTGACATCTTCGATTGTTGCAATACATCTTTCTCATAAGTGCTGCATTTTTAAGATCCTGCAGTCCAAATTTCATGTTGCTGTTATTCCACATGCTTTGCATTTAATGTTTAACAGTATGTTTACATAGACCAACAATTCAAAAATAGTGCACAAGAATGGGTTTTGAGTGAATAGCTCCTACTGTATGTCAGCCTCAGAATTTGATTGAAAAATGGCACTGCAGGCCAGTTATGATGTTCAATGAAATGGAAATAAACCATTTTTTTTTTGCATGTGTCTGTCTCAATAATGCAATGTAACTGTTCATCTGGATTCTTATTTATTCACTCTACACTTTTTGTCTTTATCACACCATCAGAATCAGAAACGGACCACTTTTCCTTCTCACTCTTTTTTCCTAGACTTTTGGAAATTTCCCAACCTGAGCTTTTCAGAAGTGAGGGAATGCCTCATCCATAATGAAGGTAGTATAACTCCTCTCTCATCCTCACAGTCAGTGCTCACACATGTATGAAACTATGGCAGATGCCATTGAGAGGGGTTTCATTATGTTCCGCTGGCTAGGCATGCTGCAGTTTAAGGGCACAGGCGGAGACTTGTTCATTTTTCAGAGACTCTAAGTCAGAACACTCATTAATGAGCTATTATAGAGCCATACCATAGAGGATGAGTTGTCTCGTGTGGTCCTTCCGCTTTTTTCACTGCAGCATCTGTGGCTGCATTATGCTCTTGCTCTCTCCTTCACTCTGATTCCACTGCAGCACTTCTTCATGCAGATCCATTAATGAGTGCCAGCAGGGCAGATGGTGAGGGCAGCTTACAGACTGAGTTGGGGTTGATAATGGTTACTAGTTGGTTTGATGGTTTCCTGCTTGGTATTGAAGAGTTTTTGATGTTAGAATGAAAATATTATTCTGAAATTATGACCTGCTTCTCATTAACATTATTTAATGAGTCTGTCCAAATATTTTACTACAATTAACTTACTTTAAAACAATTAAAGTAATAGTTCACCTAAAAATTAAAATTCTGTCACCGTTTACTCACCCTCATGTCATTCCAAACCCATAACACTTTGGTTAATCAAGGCAAGGCAAGTTTATTTATATAGTACATTTCATACACAATGGTAATTCAAAGTGCTTTACATAAAATGAAGTAAAATAATCATAAAAAAAAAAATCACAACAATAAAACAAGGAATTTAAAAACGTTTAAAATGATTTAAAAATGTATTATATATAAAATACAATGCAATCAGTTCGGACGTAGTACAGCGCTCATTCAATAAATGCACAGCTAAACAGATGAGTTTTGAGTCTGGATTTAAATGTGACTAATGTTTTAGCACATCTGATCTCTTCTGGAAGCTGATTCCAACTGCGGGCGGCATAATAGCTAAAAGCGGACTCCCCTTGTTTTGTGTGAACCCTTGGTATTTCTAACTGACTCGATCCTAATGATCTGAGTGGTCTGTTAGGTTTATATTCAGTGAGCATATCTGCTATGTATTTAGGTCCTAGGCCATTGAGTGATTTATAAACGAGTAAAAGTACTTTAAAATCAATCCTAAATATAACTGGAAGCCAGTGTAAGGACCTGAGAACTGGTGTAATATGCTCAGATTTTCTGGTTCTAGTCAGAATTCTAGCAGCAGCGTTCTGGATGAGCTGCAGCTGTCTAATGGTCTTCTTGGGAAGGCCGGTGAGGAGACCATTTCAATAGTCCACCCTGCTGGTGATAAAGGCATGAACAAGTTTCTCCAAGTCTTGACTGGAAACAAAATCTCTAATTCTTGCAATGTTTTTGAGATGATAGTATGCTGATTTAGTTACTTTGACATGCAGACATTTCAAAGGGTTTTTACAGTAACTTACTGGCAACACTTTAAACATTGCATGTACAGTATAACACTTAAAAATACAGTCTTCCAATGCTGGAACAGTGCATCTTCACCATTTCTCCTGTCTTAGGACGTTTTGCAGTGCATTATGTTGTATCCTCTGGATTTATCCTCACAAAGAATCTTTAGGCAACAAAAACATAATGGGGAAAAAATACATAGCCATCTGCAAAACCCAGGTGCTGCTCCAAAACGTGGCCACCACATTTGCTCACCATCCACTTTGTTAGTGACAGAAATGTGTTCCCTGAAAAACAAGAACTAGAAATGGAACACTTTTAAAAGACAAACCCCATATAGAATACACAAACCTCTGAAAACTAGTTTTTCAATAGGCTACTAACCAACATTAACTAACACCTGAACAAAATTTCACATTAGTTAAGTTAATGTTAATATAAGATTAATTAAATAGTAAAAAATAAAAAATAATTGTAATTCTGTAATTCAATAAGCTGACAAATGTTGTTTGAAACGATATAGCGCAGTTTACCATAGTAAAGATTGTTACTGCCTGTGACGAGTGAGGCGGGGCCGAGAGCCGTGGGAGTGGAGTGAGGCCGGTGGAGTAAATGATGATGAGCAACACCTGCACCACTCACCGGTCTCGAGTCCCACGGAGGAGCTCCGGAAGGATAAAAGGAGGAGCAACGACAGTGCAAGACAAGAGAGGACCAGGCCTGGATTTTATGTTTTGTTTCTGTTTGTGCACGTCGTCCGTGAGGGGGTGGCACGTTTTTTTGTGTTTATTTTATTATTAAAGTTATGTTTAAATGTTCGCCGGTTCCCGCCTCCTTCTTCCCAATCTACGAACTTTGTTACACTGCCGTGTTGACGGGTAAATGTTACTAGGTTAAACTGGTGTGCAAAAATCTGACAAAAACACACAGACAAACGTATTCATATTTTTTACCTTGCTTCCTGGACTTATTCTCTTGTAAGGTGCATCAACACACAGCGCAGAAGTTTGATTGCAGATATTTGCCAATCATTACAAGCGATATAACATTTCCAGTGTAGACAGTCTCAAGCTTGCAGCATTGTAGACACGGTGTAGGGCAAATCCTGTCAGTCCAAATGAAAAAAATTAGGAAAATAAAACAACCTCAATGGAATGCGACAAATACGGCAAATGCAGTAGTATATAGCAATTTTCAAAAATATAGTAGGCCTAAGTCTCTGTATGGGGGGTTTGACGTCACAGAAAATTCCCATGATGCAAAGAGTATTACAGTTACTTACTGTAAAATTAATTTGCAGTAGTATACTGGGTGATATACAATAAATAACTGTAGAAATTACAGAAATATCTAACAGTGTGACTACTGAAACTAAGGTCTGTCTCAAGAATCACACCAAGATTCTTGACTTGATTTTTAGTTGTTTGACCCCTAGAGTCAAGGTATGCATTCACCTTGAGAACTTCATCTTTGTTCCCAAATGCAATGACTTCAGTTTTCTTCTTGTTTAAGGGAAGAAAATTCTGGCATATCCAACTGTTAATTTCATCAATGCATTGGCAAAGGGAGTCAATGGGGCTGTAGTCATTTGGCGTTAAGGCTAGGTAAATCTGGGTATCAGATTTGACTTAGTGGGAGCATATACAGACTAAACAAGAGCGGTGCAAGAATTGAGCCTTGTGGGACTCCGCATGTCATGGATGTCCACTTAGACTTATGCTCTCCTATACTCACATAATAACCTCTCCCTTCTAAGTATAGCCTGAACCATTTGAGTACCATTTGAGTAATCACAAATTAAGATATTTCTAATGAAACCTGAGAGGTTTCTGTCCCTCAGTTGAAAGTCCAGGTAACCAAAGCTTAGGCATTGTAAAACAAATCCATATGAATTGAGTGTTTCAATGTAGATAAAAGAAAATAAGATCTATTCATCTCTGATTGTATCTCTTCACAAGACCTGGATTTAACTGCTTGATTCATATAGATAAATTTTATAATGTCTTTATGAATTTTTGGATCTTCTAAGTTTTGGTTACCTGGACTTTCATTGGAGGGATAAAAACCTCTTGTCACACCCCTGGACTGTTTGTGTGTGTGTTTTTCTCCCCATGTGCTCCGTGACCTAGTTTTCTCCCTTGTTTGATTGTGTTCATTCGGTTCAGGTGTGTCTTGTCATCTTCCCTCGTTTAGTCTTGTATTTAAAGTGTTCTCCGTTCCTTTGTCCGGTGTCGTCGATGCTACGTGTGTGTTCCTGCCTGCCTTGTGTTACCCCCTGTTTGGATGTTTATTAAAGACTGTTATCCTGAATCTCCTTCGTCTCCGCGTTCCTCGACTCCACACAGTAGCCACCGTGACACCTCTCAGATTTCATTAAAAATATCTTAATTTGTGTTTTGAAGATTAACCAATGTTTTATGGATTTGGAATTACATGTGCGTGAGTAATGATGACAGTTTTAATTTTGGGGTGAACTATTTCTTTAATACAATGTTGTGACTAGAATACATTTGTCATATCTTATGATGTTGTCATCACTGGTCCATGGAATTTTTCCAAGCTGCGCACCTCACCCATAATGAAAAAGATATTTGCAGATTAAAACAAACATATTCGTCATAAAACAGCTCATATGAGGTGCTTTGATAATGGATGCAAAGCCCTAAAATGAACTTTATTTACATGTAAATGAAAACATATAATGGAAAAATAAGTGTACACAGTAGGGGATGTCTCTGTTTATTATTAGTTTTTGTCTTCTGTTGTTTTCAGACTAGAACGAATGCTTATAGAAGCTGTTCATTGATTTTAAATGCCTAAAGCACCTGTATTAAAGTAACCGGGCAGACACCTGATGTTTATTACGTTTGACTAGAGTATCAAATTATTCTGTAAGTCTGTTTGAGTTAAATGGTTTTGTGTCTTGCACTATTTTTTGCTCTATTCCAGTCTACTCATTTTTCAAACCAAATAATTTTATATTTTTCCATGATACGATTTATTTCCTGCCTGTCATTCATCATAGATTTATTGTAGAATGTCTGAATAAATAATTTCTTCATTATATAACATTCTCACTTTAATAGACTTTCCCCTGAGAAACTCAACTTCATTTCAGGTTTTATTTGTTTCTTTTTCACAAATGGAAATGCCACGTCCTGTTTGTTTTCTTCAGGCAAAACTGAAAAAAGTTAACCTTTTATAGCCATACCAGAGGGGAATGGTGGCGCTTGTAGCCTGTAACACAAAGCAAATCACTGTCACACAAGTGCTGCTGGAGGTAGGCCAGCTTCTATTTGTGGTAAGGCATTTGTGTTTGTGTGTGTGATTGGCATAAATGTCTGAGGGCAGATAAATGTCACATGTTATGACATTCAGTATCTTATGTGACTAGCAAGCCAAAGTGACGCGAGAAGTTCTTGTTTGCCTGTTTTACCAACCACAGTGCATTTGTATGTGTATACAGGTTTGGCTATATCAGAGAGGACCGAATTCTTCAATATGTCATAGTGAGACATGTCAAAAACTGACTTGTGGGGACATTTGAATTTGACTTTACTATTTGAAAGATTCTTAAATTAAGCCAAATCATTAAGTCTGCTAATATCAACAAGTTTGTGTGTGTCAACACATGTTCCTTATATTGTCAAATTTGTCATTTTATTCTTATTTTTTATATAATTAGATGTTTTAACTTAATATAGCACAAATATGAATCAGAAATTTTCAAAATAACATAAAAAAGTTACAAACATTTTTAAGAATATAACCAAGATATTTTAAAGTTGCCTTATAAATTAAAGCATCTAATGTGACGCAGGTCTGGTCAAATATGTTTTTGAACTATGTGTTCTCTAAACACAATCTCAAGGATTTCTGGCAACATTAGCGCACATTAGCAGATTATAGACTAAGTGATATGTTTTGTTATAATCTGAAGGTCAATATATACGTTCTGAAAAACCCTGTAACCTTTAACACTTAAGTATCCGATAACCATTTAGCTCTTAATACAGAGACTCTAAAAGGCATTTATTTTTCACACAAAGTAAGTCAATAAAATAAAAGCCCATATGAGTTCTAACTGATGACTGAAGCATATGCTCAAGACCATCTAAAGGTTATCTTAGTATCTTAGTAGGAGATTTATGGTAAGAACTGGAAGTTTTCACTCGACCACAGGCAACCTAACTTGTGGAGTTCCTCAGGGTTCTATCTTATCTCCCGCTCTCTTCTCTCTTTATCTTCTTCCTCTGGGCTCTATTTTTAGAAAACACAACGTCTCTTTTCACTGTTACGCCGATGACCTACAAATTTATTTGCCTCTGACTAAGAAAACAAACTTTACCATTGATACTCTTACTGCTTGTCTTACTGATGTCAAAACATGGCTTTCTAAAATGGTCGGCCTTGTTTCGTGCTTAAATGTGCTCTAGAAATAAAACTGAACTTGAACTTGAACTTATCTGCTGGTACTAAAGACACATTGAAATAGTTATTCACTACACAGTCATAGACCACTTTTTCAGTAATTTTCACACAGATCTTTTCCATTCTATTACAGCTGATAGTGACCACGTGCTGTCAAGCTCAAAAAGGATAAAAATCATTATGAAAGCACCATAAAATTTGTCCATATCACTCATGCTCTGTTTTTCAAGTCTTTTCAAGTCATACAATAGTTTTGTGTGAATAAAAGACCTGACAAAATTATGACAATGACTTATTAGACACCCAAGAACCAGTTATGTTAATATTAAGGACACCAACCTGAGTCCAAATACTTTATGTCATATGGAAGATCTGTGAGAATAATTAAAAATATATATATTTTTCTGTTCCACAGGAAAACATGACAGCATGCGGATTTGGAACGTCTTGAGGGTATATAATTAAAAAAAAAAAACTTTTTAACTTAACAGGTCCTATTTTGTTTCTACTTTACATCATTTTTGCCCATCCTTATGCTGGTTAATACTTTTCATTTGTGTTTTAAAGATATTTATGAGAAAAAAGGGCAAGATTTATTTGAAGAAAATCCTCCTCCGTTAGTGGAATAAGTAACTGGAGCTGGTCACACAATGATCAAAGTAGTAAGAATTTGAGTGTTCTTGTGTGCATGTATATATATCTTTTTCAGTCTGTAAAAATACAATGTAGAATCTAGACAAACCACAGCAGGGGGAAACTGTGTTGTCAGTATCTTGCATGTTTGCCACCCTCCTTCCTCCAGGAATCAATTATCTCCAACTGCCTCACATTTCCTACACCTGAAGGCTGTACAGTCACAACACTGCATATAAATCTATGGTGAATTTTACTGTTTATTTCCATATGCCTTTATGCTGTTTAAAAACAAGATCAACAATCAGTTCGGTTAGATTCACAATTTGACCATTTTAATCAAATAAATGCATTCATGTTTTAGACAGAATTTCTTTGGAAGCTGTAAATCCTTGGTGTAATCATATTGCCCATAAAAATTTTGACCGCCAACCAAATACCGGTTAGACCAGACTAATAAATCTTCATTGAACAGAGGACCTGGCCCCAGTCACCGAGCTGATTTGAATTTGGCCCCGCACAAGAAGTTGCCCATGGCTGTTTACCTCCCCACCACACACACAGACACACTGATGACCCACCAGCTACACACAGCGACTGTTTACTGGAGCCTGGCCAAACACATATGTCACATTTGTTTTCATTTGCAGTGACACAGATAGTCTAGGCAGTCTCTCTCCCTGACTTTTTTATAAGCCATCAAACCTATTATAGAGCGATTTAAGCCACCGTATGAGTTTGACCTATTGATTATGACCTTCCATAACAGGAAAATGGCACATTTCTCATTCATCTCGGTATTGCTGTTTCACTGTTAATAATAGCTTTCACCATGGAGATATCTATTGTGTTCCACTGTGATTTACTGAACTTTCACTGCTTTTAGACTGTGCATGAAGTTGTGCTGTTTAAAGAGGAACAAAAGCAGAAAAAGTAACTAGTGAAAACTTTTTTTTATTGAACACGGCCTGTAACCTCATGCCTATAGCCAACTTGCAGTTGTGTTGATATTAGGGCTATTATCTTTGAATTTACATGAATTTATTTAGTTTTGGTTAGTTTTCACTCTTATAGTATTATTATTTTTCATAGTTTTCTAGGCATTTTCATGTTTAATGCAAGCAGTTGTAGATGTTTTAAGTTTTCTAAAATGCTATGTATATAAAACTAAAATTAATTGATGGCCATTTTTATTTTATTTTAGTTTATTTTGGGGTCATGAAATTTGTTTAGTTTTCTCCATTTCTTTTTCAATTAATGAAAATCTGATTCATTACAACAGCATTCTTTTCCATTTGATATTGCTTAAAAATATTTTGCACTATCCTGAAAGCCAGATCTCACCGACTGAAGATTTTCTAAACATTTTTTACATAAGAACAGCAGCTTGATTTTGAGGTTGGAACATCCCTTTGCCCCTTGCATTTTATGTTTGCCAGAACAGACCAAAGTGTTGCAATGTATTCATCTGGCTATATTCACAACTATTACGCAGCATTCAAATTCTGACTGTGTTCCACAGAAAAGCCCTGGAGAGATCACAGCTTTGCCGTTTGAAATGGAAATCGGGCCTTTTAAAAATGCACAGCAGATGTGGAGACGGACACCGGTCAGGTCAGCTCATCTGATGAAGGAACAGTGGATATATTTTGGGAATGTCAGGTTTACATGTATGGAGAAGCAGTAAGAAACGAGAATGTTGACCTTTATTAAGTCTGCAGTCATTTTGGCCACAAATATTTGCTGCCTCTTGTTTTGACATTCATATTAAATGTGTATGTTGTACTATTCAAATGAAAGGCTTTGACACCTCTGCAAATTAATGCAAGGCAATGCATGGACAGATGGATCAAATCTGAAACCAAGGCCATGTGGTACTGTAGCTCCTGATGTAGTTCAGAACAAGGCCAGAGAGAGACTAGAGTACAACCAGCTCCCTCTGAAGGTTTTTATTCAATTGCATCATAAATATGTGCATTTTAAAAAGTGTAAATCAGGTTAGTGCAAGGAGAGAATTGTCAGTCCATTCGCTGTATAGAAAACAAGCAATTTATGTGAAGATGTATTCAATAGCTGCAGTAAGTATATAGATGTGTTTTCTGGAAGAGGTGCATCACTGTTTGTGAGTGATATTCTAACAAACAACACCCTGAATCAAAAAAAATATCTCACTGGTTCACCACCAAGTTTTTTTTTTTGGATGATATGGCATGAGCTAGAGTCTGGCTTAAAAATCTTTTTTTTTTATACTCACTAAGACTATTTTTATTTGATCAGGGGCAGTTGTGGCCTAATGGTTAGAGAGTCGGACTTGTAACTCAAAGGTTGCAGGTTTGAGTCTGACAGGAATTGTCGATGGGGGGAGTGAAAAACCAGTGCTCTCTTCCACCTTCAATACCATGACTGAGGTGAGACCCTTGAGCAAGGCACCGAACCCCCAACTGCTCCCTGGGCGCTGCAGCAATATGGCTGCCCACTGCTCTGGGTGTGTGTTCACTACTGCGTGTGTACACTTGGAGTAAAATGCAGAGCACAAATTCAGAGTATGGGTCACCATACTTGGCCTCACTTCACTAAATCTAAATCACTAAAAACAGTGATATTATGAAATATTAAACTATACACATTCATATTTCTTAATGGTAGAACCTGCTCAGACAGTATGCAATGTCAAATGCAATAGATCAGTAGAGAAGTTAAGTTTTGAGATTTGTTCTGCCTCTTTCTGCAAAGATACATTTTTTTTGTGAAGCATATATGCAAAGAAAGTGGGTAAATAAAGATGTTTGATATATTAAAACGGCATCATTAAATATTTTAATTATTTCATGAATAGGACACCTGAAATTTAATATAAAACAAAATAGTTGTGTCTCACTGAACATCATCTTCATGAAGGCTTCTGTAAACATGAACAGCAAGTTGAGACAGCATGGTTACCCCTTTATTGTTCACCATTGACAAGGTGAAGTTTTCCTCCAGGCAGATGCCTCAGGGTGTTCATGTTTCATGGTAGGGAGCTTACTCACAAGTAAATGTTAATTATAGCACAAAATAAATATAATTTTGGGCAAAATCAGGTTACCTCAAATTTCCCAGCAGAGCTTGTGAAGTTAGTCTGTTTTTGTAACTCAAACTCTGTGTAATAGGAGGATTACTGATGTCTTCTGAGTATTTAACAGCTACAGTACTTCACGTGAATGTATTTGTTTCCACTGGGAGGATAACAGTGCACACCTAGCACCACTATTTTACTTGAGCTAAATGTTGTTCTGTACCATGTGTTCTGTTAAAATTGTAATTTAATTTAAGGTCAGTTCATATGAGGTGTAAATGATTATTCAGAACTAACTTGTAGTTTATTTAGGTTGACCCAAGAATTAACAGGCTTTCAAAGATTGGATTATACTGTATATTATAAATATATTTAACTAACATAAAAGTACATTTATTTAATTTAAGGAATAACTAACTTTATAATGTATACTTTTATATGTTTAGGTCAAACCTAATTAAACAAATATATTTATTTTAAATAAATGAATTAAATATTTGTGAAATGAAGGGATACCTGTCACTCTAAACTAAAACGTGTTTGTGGCCTGTGATTGATGACTCGGAACTGTCAAGATGTCAAAAACTTTGTTAGCTAACTTTGTATTTCCCTGCTTTGATGTCCTCTAATGAAACTGTCAAATAACTGGTTGTGAGTTTAACTGGCAAAATTTGACAAGATTAGACATTCAATATTCTATTTGAAAGCTTTCAGAACCATATTTTCTCCCAATTGATGTTATGCACAGTTAAACTCTTGCATTAAGCGAGGGTCAAAGCATGTTTTGGTATTGCTCAGTTACACTCAGAACACATTTGAGTAAAATCATGGTAAGATAATGCTGAAGCAAATGCTTTAAATACTCATTTTGGTATTTAGTATTTTTGTTCCCCCATACAAAATTTAAACATCCTTAAAACAAGATAAATGTATGTACAGTAGCAAGCAAAATCGATTTTTTTTAGCTTTTTTCAGGCACTGGTCAATTTTGAGATTTTAAGTCTGTATATTTTGTTTCTATAACTTGTCTTCTTTCAGACTATTGGAAAGATAACATCTAAAATGCACATTTACTTTTTTGTTTTATTACTTTATCTATTTGCACCTGTAGATTTCAATTACAATACATATGCACTGAGCCAGAAATCTCCACTTCAGCACTTACATGCACTAAACCTTTCCGGTTTATTCATGTCTTCTGAAGGTTTTACAGAGGTGTTTGTTCATGTATCATTCACCTGGTATATATTTAATGTTTGATGCCTAAAAAACATGGTGAAAACAACACATTTCTTGTGTGTTTGTGCACACTTAGCGAATGAAGCTCATTCTGATTCTGAAAGTCATTCAGAATTTTGTCTGGCTGTTGAAAGTATTTTATAATTCATGGAGTGATAAAAAGGGATATACAAAATCCCCGCTGTAAAATCCTTTAACTCTAATATGTCAATAAAATACAACTTTTGAATAATTTTGAACCTGGCATTATCCAATGTTCAGATTTCTATTCTGGAAATTGGTGCATATTTAATTAGATAATGCCTTATTTACATATTTAAACATTACATAAAAAAGGAATACAAAATAATATTCCTAATTTACTGTGATTAATCAGCTGGGAAAAATATGGTGATACCTGTTATTTAAAACTTTTACCTTGTACACCTGTAGTTTCATGACTTAGAACAAGAAAAAAAACTAACTCAGGATATTTTCTCTCAAAGTATCGCCATTTTATTATTGTTTTAAGAATAATATATTTTTTTTAATAATTATTCTCAAAAAACAACAGTGGTGTAAAGAAAAAATATATAAAATTAACATGCCAGGACAGATTATGTCCAGTAAAATTTGTGTTCAGTTAAATTTACAGACATCCCCAAAACACTACACAATGCGATGCGTAATTCAAAATGCAGGCAAAATAACTGTGTAAAATTCCTTCATATATTAACACAGTACATTGTGTTGTATTTTTATGAACTTCTCTTAGAGTGTAGCTATTAATCGGTTACTTCCGTCTCATTGTTGCTGCTTTTCTCATTCAATTCAATTCAATTCAATTCAAGTTTATTTGTATAGCGCTTATCACGATACAAATCGTTGCAAAGCAACTTTACAGAAAATTAAGTTTCTACAATATATTTAGTAGTAGCTTATCAGTGGTGACTGTCAGTTAATGTACATATGGCAGAAAGAAACAAATAGGGACATAATTAGCGTAGCTGCTGTTCCAACGAAGCAAAATTTATTTGTTTAACCCAAGCTAAAGAATAATAATGTGCATTTGATCAGATATAACTGCAGTACAAGATTATGAGATGCATTATTTGAATGCCTGGCCAAAAGAGATGTGTCTTTAATCTAGATTTAAACAGAGAGAGTGTGTCTGAACCCCGAACGTTATCAGGAAGGCTATTCCAGAGTTTGGGAGCCAAATGCAAAAAGCTCTACCTCCTTTAGTGGACATTCATCCAGAGTAATCTATGTGCTCTCTGTTGGCCTGTTTTTTTTTTTACTCCTTCTTCCTTCTCTAAGCATTTGTTCACTGCTCTCCTCTTTTAGAGCAGAATGGCACAGTCGTCTCTGATCTGAGCGCTGATGGGGAGGACGTTCACTGTATCCCGGTGCAGCGTGTCAGATGAGTTATTGATGACATCTCTCCGGTTGCGAGATGAGTGAACCTCAGAGGTCCTCTTCACTCATCCATTACTGTCAGCCCACCCCATCATCTGTCCTTTTTCTCTCCCTCTTTTCTTTTGAGTTATACCTCTTGATTGTACTTTCACCGGTCAAAGGTACAAAGGGCCCGGCCCCCTCCCTCAGCCCCTGCGCTGAAATCCCCCATAGAAATATGCTTTATAGCCATGTGGATGAGGATGACTTGTCAAATGACTGACAGTGAGAGAGTCTCAAAGGAATATGGATCATATCTGAAGCCTGACTCTTTGACAGCTCTTTTGGTCAGTGGATTTCATAAACTTTAAATAGTTGTCAAAACTGTTGTGTGAAAATGTCAATGTTTGGTTGCCGTTTATGAGTTATGTTTGAGCAGAATATTAAAAAGTAATAAAAACATGACCTGTTATATGAGTTTTCTGCACTGCGAAAATCTATATTTTTGTCTTGATTTCCATCTAAACATCCTTATACAACAAAATATATTTACTTGAGAAGCAAAACTGCATCAAATATTAAGGCTGATATTTTATATTATATTTTGGAAGTTTATTTTCTTACCCCTTTGGCACTTTTTATATTAAGGCTTTTTATATTGAGTTATATTTTGAATTAAGGTTTATTTTCTTACCACTTTTTTTTATTTTGAATTATGACGTTTTTTCTCATCTCATTCATCTCTAAGACTTTTTTTTTCCAAAGAAAATAATATTTTCTTTCCTTATATTTTTGTATTTCTTATATTTTTTCCTAATATTTTCTTCACATTGCCATGTTTTAGATATTAAGGATTATATTTTGAATAATATCTGAAATATATTGAATTAACCTTGTATCTTACTGAACAATATATTAAATAAAAAATACAAAATGTTTATGCTTTGACCAGGAAAACATTATAGAATATATTTTTAATTTTTTATATATATTTTTGTACTCTTTTAGCTTTTTTTCTTTAAACGTAAATGTGAAACATTATTTAAAACAAGAAAAACAAATCCAGTTGGGAAAGAAAAATTATCTTATTTTTTGATGTTTTCTCAGAAAAATAAGCCTAAATATCTTAAGCTTTTTTTAACTTAAGCTTTATAATTGGAAAACTAGACAAAGCATGATTTATCATTTGCAGTGCAAGCTCTCTCACACACAAGACTCCTATAAAAGCCAAAATATTCATTGTAGATTGCTCATATGCAAATAGAATTCGTATGACCAAGAGTAAAACTTAATTTAATCTCAGCACATACCTAGTGTTTCAGCTGCATTTCTGATTAATTCTTTTCTCTGTTTCTCTCTTTTCCCATTAGTATTAAAGTGGCTTGCCCTCTTAATGCTACAGGAAGAGTCTTATTCAGTCTGCTATTTCCATAATGCCGGTTAAACGGTCTCCAGTGGCGGCCCCTGACCTCTAAACTCCAGCGGTGTTCACCTGTTTGAGAGGCTGTCTCCATTCAGCGGCCTCCACCTGACCTTGCACACAGCAATTCATGTTTATGGATGAGAGAAGGTAAGATGCTGAAGCGCATGTATCAATCAGTGAAGGAGGGAATTTTTAGGCGCATTTTGAAACACTCCATTTTGTGATGCCAAGGCATGGTTTACATTCAGATACATTATGATTTCAGTAGGGGTGCAGGCAATTTATTATTCCAATACTGTGGAAATGTTCCCTCAATGTTTAATTAGCAGCTTTGATTTATCTCTTCCCTGGTTTTACCTCATTAGCTCATAATAATGATAGCTGTTTTGTGTAGAAGCTTGTGTATATATGATACATATTTTAAAAGTGTGTTTTGGAGTGAAAGAACAGAAACTTGTTCACTATTTTAATGTCCTTTGCAAACAAGCTGTGATTTTAAAAGTCATACATGTAGAGTGATGGCTTTGTATTTATAGTGACAACGTAAAGCAATGCAATTTGATATAAATAATCATTCTTTAAGAATCTTTGAGAGCAGGTAAATACTTAAGAGTACTTAAGAGTTATTTTATTGTGTCTTCTAACAAGTAATCTTTGCCCTGAGTGTAAAAGCTCTGCATTAAAAATGTAAAAAATTTACTTTTACTTGGATGTGGAACAAAGAGTCAACCTGTCTTTGAGCCTGTTGGCCTCTAGCTCGTAATACCTGAAGTCTTTTTTGTTGTTTTCTCTGTGATCTGAGTCTGACTTTATCCAATACGATCAAGTAGTATTTGCAAATCAAACGCCTTGATGCTCCTAAAGTGTACAAAATGTGTTAAGTAAAATGAAGCAAGTAGCCCTCTAGGTATCTAAACACCTGTTTCTTAATACTTTATAACATGAATTAATTGTTAATTAAGCTTAATAATCTTGTTGGCTTTATCACTGTAAATATACTGTAAGTTTTGAATCAAAGGTCTAATAAGAAGTGTTTTCTCTAGCAGTGGATTTGTGTGTTAGATCCAGTCATCTTGTGTTCGAAATGCTCTTAATTCAAAAACAAATTAATAATTGTATATTATTTGTGAATTGTTGTGAACACTCTAGATTTTAATATCATCATATTTTTGTAAAATTATAGCTCTGAAAAATGAAAATAATAAAACCCACACTGGTGTAGTAAACTATGTAATGAAGGGATATTTTAACTGAAAGATTACCTGTGTACTCAGGAAAAATATAATTTCATACATTTCAGATTGGGAAAGGTTGTTGGCGCAATTTTGGAACAATTATTTGATATTTGACATTACATTTCACATTTTGCTGTTTCATTATTTTCTTTATAAAATTGTTGTACAGTAATTGTTGTGTTTCAGTTTTGCTATAAAGCCTGTAATGGGCTGTTTAATGTCAGTTCTATTGTGACAACATGCCCCACAATCCTCTCCTTGGCAATAACGGCAGAAATGTTCAATATCTTTGTTTGTCTTTTTATAGTATGTACCTCTACTTTCATATATAAACATAACCTGAGAAATATTAACTTTTGCAAAAAGTGTGACAACTAGCCATAGCCTCCCTTGGAAAAAATGCCCTTGTGTTGCAGGAATAAAAGCATACTTGATGCTCACACTCCAACAAGTGTTGTAGGGCCTTCCGTGTGGGGAATATTCTGATTGAAGAGCTCCTTTACTCCAGATCTTCGTCGCCATGACAGCGCTGTCCCATTCCAATTGGATTATTCCCCTCTGTGCCCAGCGAGTGGAATGAGTGTGGGTATGTCTTACCGCTGATTGGCGCTTCGCTGTGTGTGTGTGTGGGCATGTGTGTCAAGGTTTTAAGTCCACCTGAGCCTCTCCTCTTGTAGTGTCTGTCTGATTTGGATGGTTCATTCTGTCTGCGCCATCTCATTCATTCTGAACAATGCATTGCACAACACCTGAGAGGACTGATGCGTGATCTCTGAAGGCATAAAAGCACTTATTTTCTTTCTCCCTCGCTTCATCTCTCCTGTCTCCCTCTCTCTGACTCTTGGCAGAGTCTGTGTGTTTACCATATGCATGAAGGATTGGCCACGCATCTAAAGAGGAAGAGGGAAGATAAACAAAGTCTTTGGGTTCTCAGCCTCTGGAGAAGCGAGAAACAAAAGCACACCAACCACATCCAAAAACACCAGCAAATGAACCAAGGATTTCTTACTCCAAAATATGCCATTGAATAATCATTGGGAGGTGTGGGCAACAATTTCAAATTGTCAACAGCAGACGGACAGTTTTTATGTTTAGACAAGACAAAGGTAGGGTGACCGTTGAGTGTGCCTGCACTGTCAACAAGCTTTCTGCAGCATCAGGGGGGACGTCCAGCAATGTGCCAACTGGGAGAATGGTGTGTTGGGTCATCCATACAGACCCTTCCAATATGCAAATAGTGGATGCATGTCAGTAGGCTACTAGTTAGTTGGAATTACAGCTATTGAGCTACAGCAGTGAGTATATAGAGAGACAATTTCAGGTGGACTATAAAGTTTTTGGGATTTGTAAAGATGAATTAATTATTGCCCAATATCACATGGGCAATAATGCTGTTCTAATTATCAGCGGTCTGGTGCTGCAGGAAATCACAGACATTTTTGGACCAATAGCAGGATATTACTTTTTGCAAACCAGGCTTATTTTAAGAAAAATTTAAAAATTAAGAAAAATTTACCTGTGGTGGCATTTTTGCAAGATGATCCAGTGAGTGTTGCTAAAACGTGTTCCGTTTTATCCTAAACAGATTATTGTGAATCTGGCAGCGTTTTATTACGTTGGTTGTTGTACATATCACGGCAGTTTGGAAATATTGTAAAATGTTTGGTGAGTGATACTAAATGGTTAATTGCGTTTGAAAATCACATACCACCGACACTAAACTCCACCCTAAACCTAACCGATAGTGTTAACTAAAACAAGTGTAAAAATATAAATACTTTTTTAAAATCAATTTTGACATTTTAGCTTGCTATTTATCGTGACTCGCTCCGCATCGCAAATGCAGTGCTGTACCAGGTGTGCTGCCAAGCAAGTTTACTATGTCAGAAAAGCCATACATATGAAGCTGGTTGTGATGCAAACATCAAATTGTTACTAACCTAACTTTCTAAGCGACTTGTATATTACTTTCTGCCCTTGGTATGTGCTCTGTGCTTTGATGTTGATGTTTATTTGGGTTCTGTTCCATAAACCTGACTTTGTAAAGCGACCTTGGGAGTTGGAAATGCGCTATATAAATAAAAATTATTATTATTATTATTATTATTATTACTACTACTACTTTACAAACCATGCACTATAGTAAAGTCTTTATTAATCGATGACCTGCCACTGTAATTATAATTTGTGTGGAAAGGAGTAAAAGTTGTCTGTTTTACTGACATTAGTGTTCAAATCAGCTGGAAACGGCAGCAAATTGTATCACTAAGTAGGTTTTTTGCAACAACAAAAAAATAGGCACATTTTTCAAATGAGCCTTTTATACAACAGTTCAATAAGCAAGTCATTAATACATTTTTAGGCACAATAAAGGCAGTTGTTTTGTCTATTTTTGATCTACCAATGAAAACAGTTCCAAACAAAGCAAATGCTGAATACACTGTGTCTTCAAGCACAACACAGAATTTTAGATGGGTGAATCTCTGTTTTTGAATTTATCATTTGAGTGAAAAATTCAGTAACTCGATCGTATAGACCAGGGGTAGGCAAGTTCGGTCCTAGAGAGCCTGCAGAGTTCAGCTCCAACCCTGAAAAAAAACTCACCTGCCTACAGCCTTAGTAATCCTGAAGACATTGATTAGCTTGTTCAGGTGTGTTTGATTAGGGTTGGAGCTGAACTCTGCAGGACTGCGGCTCTCTAGGACCGAACTTGCCTACCCCTGATATAGACAGTCATTTGTTTTGTTCTTGAGAGAATCAGTGTTTTTGTATGGATACATTGAGTGAATAATTTGATGACTCACTCACTTTCGTTCCTGAAAGGATCTGTATTTTTGAATGAATCATTTGCGTAAATGCTTCAATGACTCCCTTGTAAAAAGAGTCATTTGTTTCGTTCACAAATGAATTAGTGTTTTTGAACAAATCAGTTAAGTCAAGGACTCAGTGACTCACTCATATAGACAGCCATTTATTTGTTTCTTTCTAGACAGTCAGTTGAATGAATTAATTTCATTTAACTTATTGCCTTAATAGTGTAACCTACAGAAACAGTCGCTGTGGAATCTCCACTAATGCATGGACTGCTGCTCATGTGTGAGCTGTGTCTGAACCACATCTTAACATTTTCAATTACATCAGATCTTGGATCCGACATAAAGCCCATCGTCTTTAAGCTGTTTCTTGTAATCCTTTTTCCATGCTTCCCCGGTAGATTTTTACTTTGTTTCACCTTCCCATCCTGCCCTTGGCCCCTGTTTTAATCTTCTTTGTTTGTGTGCTGTGCTCCCTCTCCCCAATGAAAAGACCATTCTATCCACAAACCAGAAACCTGTTTGTTTGCTTGATGAAATCTACTTAAATTTACCCAGAAACCTCGCTTTCTTCAACCCTGCAGGTAGTGCTAATCCTCCTAATTCTTCCCTTTTTCCATCTCTGCATTTCATGTGATTTTTGCCAACAATAACTTGTTCTTGAGGGGTGAGTGAGAGCATGGGAAAACTATATTGATCTCTTATGTAGTATGGAATAACGAAAGCTAAGTTTTATTTTACAGTTGGATGTTATTTGCCTAGTTGCGATCCATTTCAGTTTCTAACCTTTGCTATGTCAGACTCTGAACTATATGAGAGTATCATTTTTCATCTGCCAACTGCAGCCTGCTGGTTTTATCCAAGTTCCCTAGAGAGATTTCTCAGTAATTTCCTCCCCTCCATGTCATGTCTTTCCTATTAAGATGTTACTTTTACAAATAGAGTGAAGATGATCGTCTCTGGCAAAGCACTGTAAAGTCATAGAGCTAGAAACATCTACTTTCACATGTCTATCAGCAAGTAAATTAGGATGGAGAGAGAAATTATGCGTTTAAGAGTCAGATACTTGTGTGCTCATAAATTTCTTAAATATGACCTGGAACTAAACACTTCAAATCTCATTTCTGCTGCTTAACACGAAACCATGTTACAAAGCAAATTTGCAAGTACTATTATTTCTGCTAATGAAAGCTAATGGGAGATATTTTTCTGTTTACAGTTGTACTGAATCTTAAATGTCTTTCTCAGTCTCTAGAGTTTCTCGGGATTGAAATGATTATGAATAAGTAATAATTTGTTCTACCACAGCCCATTACCATTTCCCCATTTTTCCCCAGCCTTTTGATGTTAAATTTCCATTTGTTCAGCAATCCAATTGTCTATGCACTTGAAACAAATTGAAATAATAGTTCATGAGTGCCTTTTTTGACAATTTTTCCTGTTTTGACCTGGCATTATTAGAAGCATAATCCATTTGTTTTATGCACTGCTTCAAATGTGATCCTCCTGACACCAGTCTTTTGAAATGGTTTAGACCGCAGGAAAACTCCATTCTTAATCAATATCTGTCTTATTTTCCAGTAATAATATCTAACCATCCTTAAAACCAGATAAATTTGAGAAACTAGCAAAACTGTATGAAATATTAACCTATTTTCAGGGAATGTGTCTTGAGTAAGTGTATTTTGTCTTGTTCAGACTTGTTCTGGCAGATTTTGTGCACGTTTTATTCATTAACCCAACAAAATGTATTTTTGCAAGCAAAGAAGACAAAGATACTGATTAAGAATTGGATTTTGCACTGTGTACTTGCACAGAAACTGTGGGGAGATCTGCTATTGTGATGTCTTGTTTGGATTTGGTAACAAGCAAAATTAGGACAACGACTGTATGAACAAAACAAAAAAAAAACTTCTAAATTCCAAGTCAACAAGAGGATGTTGTTAGATATGATCACATATTTGCATTGCAGGGCATTACTGAATGACTGAGGAGATGTTTCAAATGAAAAGATAATGTTAATTTTAGTAGCTCAAATGAGGAGAAAAACATTCCCATAATCAGAATATAGGGTAATGGTCAGATTTCTTTATTTTTAAAGGTCTAAAAATAAAAGTACACAGGATATTCCTATGTATATGCAGAATTAGTGATGTTTAAAAAAATTTATCTCAAAGGATTTCACTTTTTGGCAGGCAGTCGTAGGCCTGCATTTAGAGTAAATCAAAGGTTAGGATTATGGACTGGATGATAAATCCACATGTGGAAAGTTTATCTGGTGATAAGCCTGATGGCATTTATCTCCTGCTAGTGTAGAGTCAAGCAGAGTTGAACGTGAAACATCCATCCTACTGTATGTATATAACCTGTGTCAGCATTCTGAATGTGAGAATTCATTCACATAGCACATGCTGTGCAATGCATATTGCTACGCTCTTTATTATCTGACACGCATACCTAAACCACTGAAAACAATTCCTCACTGTCAGTATATCCTCTCCATTCCCTCCCCAAGTCTTGCTCTTCTGCTCCTTGCTGGGCTTTCTGTTGATAATTCATGTGCAGGCTATAATTTCAGCTCTGCAGGACTACAGTTTTCCTCTCACCGTTATGAGACGCTCTGCTATCATACTAGTGCTTGGTTGTTTTCCCACTGAAATCTGAAGCCTGCACGTCCTCGGGTTACACTAAGTCATAATTAAATGTCAAATCCGAACAATCTCAAAGCTTAGGGATTTTTATAGAGAGAACAATGTGAGAATATTATATGCTGAGGAGATTAAGAAGTTTCTTTACATTATATAGCCACATAATGCTTTGCCAGCTGTTAGATCAAACCTCTACTGTAGGAATTTGCACTTTCCTCCTTCAGAGAGAGAGAGAAAGAGAATCGCAGAGAGAAATTTAGGCTTTATCTGTTAAATCAGATTTATTTTGTTGTGCGGCCAATGACACGATTTACGACACTGACAGATTAATGAGAGGTTATCCTACATTTGGAGGAAGAGTAACAGGATATCCTTTTTCTGTAGCCAATCGTTAGTCACCTGGGATCTAATCTACTAAATTGTTTGTTGTTTTTGTTCTAAATGATTCTAAGTGCATTACCATCCATTCATTTATCAAGCAATGAATGAAAAATAGAGGAAGACAGGAGATATTCAGGTCACGTTCCTGTCATAATAGGCTTACAAGTTTACATAGAGCAGTCCATCATATTTTTTGGTCATACAGTTTGTGAAGTAACTGTTTTCTATTTTAATATATTAATTTTTTTTAGTGATTGATATATATATATATATATATATATATTCCCCCAAATCCTAAAATTTTATTTCCTTTTATTTCCAGGTTTTAACATTAGACACTAATCATTACATTAACATTAATCATCTATAGACACCCATGATATCCACCATTCAAGCTGTCATGGTGATGATAGCATTGTATCTGTATTATATTAATGTTTTAGGTTTCATTCAAAACCTAAAGACCATATCAAGTGTAAATGGTGAAACGGACTGGAGGCTGATACAGTAGCAATGTGTGTATATGTTAAAAATAGTGATTGTAGCGAGGATGAAGGAAGAGGGTCAAGGAAGGTGGGCGAAATGGATCAGGAGAGAAACACACACATTCCCATTGTTTTTCTGTGAAAACAGTATTCTGTATGTATGCAGTGGAGCATAGGTGTGCAATAGAGCATGAGTAGTAAAATAAATCATTCTGCTATGATGTGGCATTTATTTGTAGAGAAGTCTGATGGTTGTCGCCCGTGACAGAAAGGTAATCAGCTACTTGGTGATACAAAGAGACAGCGCTGAAGCTCCCTGGGATATATCCTGGAGGACTTAAGGAACAAATCTCATGAAGAAAATGCAAAGCAAATCAAATCTTGTGGCTAGCATCAAGAAATACTCATAGGTCCTTCCTCATATCCATGGTTACGGTCTCATTTTATTCCCTAGAATGTAATAGAGCACTGCAGTGATGATGTAGTTTTGTAGGCCAACCCAGAAGTTAACATTACCCTGGTTCCCTCGATAAAATTTTTTTTTAAAAAGTAGAATTTTTCCAGTGGCTTTTGGATTACTGCAGAAAATAAGCTCTGTGACTGACAACAGTTTATGATCACTACACATTCTATTCATCATGATAATTCTTACAAATGAACACAGCTTTTATTAATTTTGAAGCCTAAAATCAGTCACCAAAAGTAAAAAGCTAAACGTAGGCTATAAACAAACTACGCCGCAGTCACATGACTTCATATGTCAACTTTTTCAATCTTTATTTAAAAACATTTTACCTCAAAGTTTGAGTTGGAATAGTTTGCAAGAGTGCAATTTTAAATACAATGAGACTGTAACGAATCAGTCCATTGAAGGCGAGCGTAGTGAAGAACCCAAGTGCAGTTTATTTACAGTGTGATCCAAACATCCAAACAATAATCCGAGACTTGACTTGACAGTGAACAAACCAATGGGAAACAAGACACATGACTAGGACAACCAATCAGAACATGACCCATACACAAGGCAGAGATACATGAGGGCAAGGGAAGCATGACACTGACAGCATGAAACAATTACAAAATAAAAGACATGGAAAACATGAACATGAAACAAAACCCAAACACCAAACCCCACATTACAGAGACTTTAAAAGTGGACTAGTGAGTAGATGAGTTTATACGGTGACTCAGTAATGCACAACACAACAAAATCTCCACAACACAACCAAATCGCTACAACACAATGCATAGGACGAATTTTGTTGTGTTGTGATAATTTCGTTGTGTTGCGGCTTATTTCTCATTTCTGGGATTTGGCCTACAAAACGATGTAACCCCTGCAGTACTCTATATACTCTAGTACATGTACAGGGACAAACTTTTGAGATGACACTGCAAAAAAAAAAAGAAAAAAAAGAAGACTATTTTTGTGAGGTTTTTTTACACCATGACACGTGCGTCGTAAATCAATAGCGCATGCTGTTTCCAGGCACTGAAGCTAGCCATGTTGTCACAGCAGAAGACGCTAAAGCTTAGTTTACTATCGATTACTGATATGTTACACTGCATATGACTGTCCAAGGAAGGTGAAGGAGAGCAATCGCTCACAGCATGGATGCAAACTCACACTGGAGTATATTTCATCACAGTCTTGGTTCACAGCCGGTCACGCTGAGCTGTTAATATAGTAAGATACTGGCTTACCATGGCTGAACATGGCTGAAAATAATGTTTTAAACCTGGTATTGTACACTGTAAAAAATATCCTGTTAAATTTATCTTAAAAAATAAAACTGTGGTTGCCAGAACTTCACTGTTTAGTAAATAAAATACAGTGATAGTGTTTCAGGTATTACAAGATGAAATTTTAGTGTGTTATTAGTGTATTATTATATAGTGTGTGTATATATAGTGTATTATTATTATTATTATGTAGTATATTTTATAACTTATAACTATATATTTTCATTAGGTGATATAATGTCAATTTACCAGTCAGCTTGAAGCTACTTGCAACAACAACAATAATAATAATAATAATAATAATAATAATGCAATAAATATTAACTAAGTAACAGAAAATGTAGCACCTAATATAAATCACTGGTAACAAATAGAAGAAACAAGGTTATTTATTTATATACAAAAAAATTATCAGATTTTTTTCCATCATAAATTTTAAAAAAGCATAGGTTTTAATAAACTGTTAATTACATATAATGCATTTTTAAACCAGTCAGTTTTTTTCAATGTGTATGGTAATATACATTAATAACAGGACGCACATAAGACAAATCAAGTGTCACAATAACGGAATTTATTATTATGCCACCACATACCGTATCAAGCCTCATGACACTAAGTTCATAAATACACATAAATAATAATGTATCAAATCCTGCCCCGTTGGCATTAAATCTTTGTCACACAGGAAGCTTAAAATGTGATTTCTGGGACATTCTTTTGATTTGAAATGTAACCTAAATACATGTACCCTTGACTATAGTATTTAAAATATTTCCCAGGGATTATTGAACGTATAATCCTTATAGTCCACACTACTGAACGTCTTCATTTTCACCATGTATGAGAGGTTTCCAATAGCAACAGGGTTAACTTGTCTGTTGTGAGATGTGAAGACACACAACACATTTTCTCCTGTAAACAACCGCTCTCATCTTGCTAAATGTCTCTTTTAATGCTCTTACACGTTGTTTACAAGCCTTGAGAAGTAATATCGGTGACAAGCCTCTCTTGACCCAATTTCAACATCTTGATCCCCATTTTGCACCATGTGTTAGCCATCTTAACATGGACGTAAGGAGAAGCGCAGTGTGTAATTGACCCCATCTCTCGCTTTCTAAGCTGAGCTTGAATCCTTTCTGTTTGTGTGCAGTATTACATAATAGCTTTTAAAGATGGACTCCTCTGTGACCCTCTCTTTGTCCTTTTTCTCGTCCCCCCTTCGTCTTTTTCTTCCATTTGTGTTTTAGTGGAGTTTGCTGTGACAAGTATCACTATTAGTGTTGCTCATATGAACTATAGTGATTTGAACAAACCCATAAGCATTCAACTTCGGTGTGTAATTCGTCCTGTACTGTTTGTGCTATATACATTATTGATACTACAAATAATGTGCCTATAACGCTATTACATTTATGAATTTTAGCCTGATGAATGATAAAACAAGTAAAACACATGTCCTGAGCCATATCTAAAAACCATCTGGGGGCAAATCTGAGCGGCTTATTTTTTCACAAGCTTGCAGAGAAAGGCTTACCAAAAAAAAATGTACTGGGTTGTTTTTATTCCACATTTCATTGATGATTTTTTTTTAAATTCTTTTTAGGAATTGAAAACTTGAATTGAAAATTTTTTTTTTCTTTAGAACAATCTTTAAAATAAATAAATAAATAAATACACATTTCTCATCGGTGAATGAGACATGAGGTAATCTGACAGCATTGCATTCAATGGCGTCTCTCATCTTGTCACTGGTTAGCCTCTATAGCCCCGGTTTGAGGGGCCAGAAAGCAATCACATAGCAACACCCTGGCAACCAATATCTAGAACACAATATAGCAACACTAAAAACATTTGAGAACACCTCACATGTATGTGGAGTATAATTAGTCAGCTTTTCTCTCTTTGTAGACTCCCTTGTGAGCTTCTGTTTTACCTTTGAGTCACCTTTCTTGCCTGTGACTCTCAGCACACAATGTGATGTGGCCACTGAACTGCCATCTCACCACCAAACATTCACCCCTAACCTCTATTTCTTTCTCCACCTCTCCGTTCTAGACCTTCCTTTGAAGTTCAGATGTAAGTTCAGCAAGACGTCATTCATTCTTACAGAGTCAGCTCTTTTTCTCTCCTTCTCTCTCTGTCCATTTCTTCACCCAATGCCCTCTCGTTCTTTCTCCTTTGTCAAGTTAGATTCCTTCTCTGGGTGAAACTGCAAATGCATCATTACACATGAGTGAATATCTGGGGTCAGACAGACCTCTTTGGCTCTATTACCTTGATTTCACATACTGTAAACTAAAGTGACCATTCGTGAAAAAAAAAAAACGGCGTGCAGGAAGAGCATTCATGCTGCATTTTAAAGCAATGGTTCACCCAAACCTGTATGATTTTCTTTCTAAAAAGAAAACTAGAATGTTTCAACTTTTTTCTATACAATAAAAATCAGTAGGGACCAAAACAAAATTGGACCCCATTGGCTTTCATTGTAAGGAAAATAAATGAAATATTTTACATAATATTTTGTTTTCCATTTTTATTTCTCCTTACTAGTTTTGTAAACTCCCTCTTTGTTACTGAGGAACTGGTTGTAAATATTTCATTTACAGCTTCAGTTATTTCCCCTGGATGTTTTTTCTTAAGATGAAAATACTCAGGTCTTGTCTCCTAAACAGTTAAACCTTGGGCAGTCAGAAGTATGATGGGAAATTATATCCTGTATGCTTCAGACACCATCAAAATACGTCTTATGATTTGCATTTAGACGAGTTGATTATTAGTATGCACCCTTGTGATGTTAGAGCAGATACTGTAGGAATAGACAGCATACTCATGTTAAACAGTGTGAAGAAGTGCATGAGTGACAAAGATCGCATGATTATGACATTTACTTTAGAAAGGAAGTGTCACATTGTCACTGTGTCAGATTCAAGGTAATCAAAATGATGACAAATGGTGACAATGATGAATTCTTTATTTTCATCTTAATCATCAGCTTGGGTTGCGATTTAAATTTAAATGTTGTTTTATCATTAACTGAGGGTGCAGAACACAGATGTGATGTAAAACCAACATCGGATTGCAACGTTGGTTTAAATAACATGTTAATGTTGACTGAACATTGTTGCAACGCTTGTTTGCTATTTGGGATGAAAGTGTACACTGTTATGACATAAAATGATTAATTAAACATGCAATGCAACACTGATGCTCTTTCAAAGAATGCACTGTAATTGAACTCCAAACCTGAACTTGAATTCTGGCTTCTTGTTTTGTCTTTTTACTTATCCAACCTTGTAATTTCTTGTAATTTCATTACACAACTTTTTATATCACAATTTCTGATGGGAATCTAACAAAACTCAGGTCTCTTAAAAAGCTATTTCACTGTGACCTGAGAACCATAAATCCTGGTTATACTTAACAGTCTATGGATAGCAACTGATACTTTGAATGCTTTAACTCAATAAGCCAGCAGTAGAAAATAAAAGTCCTATATGACTTGCCAACAGCCAACAGTTTTTTTTTTTTTGGTGGACACTTTGTGTCGAGTGTGGAAAGCAAGAGAGATGATCAGTTTTATAAGAACAAACCTTTCAAATGCCAGCTTCCATCACAATGTTAATCTCTCAGTTGAGGATAGTAATACAGAAAAAGTGACTGCGTTTACCCACCTTTGAGAGTCTTCTCTTTTGCAAGTCAATTAATCACAGACAGAAGGTGTGAAAGAAGTTTAATAAATCATAAAGTCTATGTAACAGAGTGCTGTTATATTTAGATGCATTCATTTTTAGGTCATATAATTCTTTTTATTTGTGCAGAGATGTCATTTGTAGTACTGTACAATTTTTTTCAGCTTTTTTTTTTTTAGCCAATCTCATGTTATTACTTTGGAACCGCAGGAAAATGATGTTATCACAAAGCTCATTGGCTGATGGCACCACAAGAACATGTTCACAGTTCTAAAACTTTCATTAGCGACTATCCTGATCTGTGATGTCAAAGGCAGCAAATGGGAGAAAAGTCTATATCAAGCTTTTAAGAGCCTCCAAAAACTGGTAAAACATACTATAATATAATGAAATATTAGCAGATGGTGCAATTCCAACATCTGCCAGCAGGCTAATCAGGTACCGTGGCGTGAACCAGTTCAACTTCCATTATTATTCCAGGTTCAGTATAATTTCAAATCTATTTGAAACCTGAGGTAATCAACAGATGCTGTTGATACCACAAAGCATCATATTGTCACTAATAAATTTCAGTCTGTTCCTCACACAAGGTTTTAAAACACATGGACCACATTTATGGTGCTATTATGTGTTCTTTAGTTCTTCAAAGTTTGTTCTGTTTTGTCCACACAGAAGAAAGAAGGTCTTATGGGTTTGGAATTATAACTTCTTTTTTTTTTTTGGTGAACTATCCCTTCTAACTTGGAATATTCCTTTAGGTTCTACAGGCTCACAATGATTCACTATGTCAGAAATAGCACATCTTCTCATGCTTGGGTAACAAAGAGAATTCATAGAGGCAAAAACGTGATTCGGGTCTGACGGATAATAAGGGCGCTCACACTTTCCAGTCTGATTGGCAAGAGGGATGAATTCATGCATATCTCCAAGGTTCTCCTTTCACATTCTCTTACCCATTGAGGTGGTTTGTATAAAATGCCTAATTACACTCTAATGGTTAGACTATTCAAACATCAGCGACTGGAATCAAACTTCCAAACCGCAGCAAAATAGACAAGCTAAGCACACCGCGTTAACAACCATATGCTTCCTCAAATAATGGTTTCTATTAAAGTCGTTCTGCGTTTCAAAAGAGGGCAGGGAACCACTGTTCAGGCATGTCCCATTGCTTCTCATATAAGTTACTGCAGTGCACTAGTTCTCCACTGTCATATCTTTTGATGCACTGACGTTTAAAACCTTGTTTCTCACCTGAATAGCTGGTGGGCTGCTGGCCAGTTATCGACTAAACATCTCTCTGTTTTTTGGGTCAGCAGCTTGGCAGCGAGCAGTTCTGGCAGTTTAGGCGAGTTCTGCTACTGAAAGAGAAAAATGCTGATCAGCTGACCTCCGCTCTTATGTTCTGATTCCCTCACACAATTTTCCAGTTTTGAAATTTTCTTCCTCTTTTGACTCATAGACCAGTCAAAATGTCATTGACACCAAAAATTTAAATTTTGATGTTGGCAAAGATTTTTTACATTTTAAATTTCATTTAAAGCAACTACAGACACTAGATTAATAGGATGGATATCGTCATTCATCGTACTTCCTAAGTTCGTTAATCACTGCATTAAGACAATTTGTTTGTAATACAATTTTTTTTATATCAAGTTTCAAAGTTTCAAGTTTCAGTTTATTTATATAGCACGTATAAAACAGCCACACGGCTGACCAAAGTGCTGTACAGAAATTCAAAATAGTAAAAAGAATATAAAAATCTGCACAACTACACAATTAAACAGGGTCTCGCCTTAATAATAAAATAAGTAAATATATTAATAACACAAGAGAAACGAAGTATAAACCCATAAAAGACTAAGCAAAGACCATAATAGAAAATTATTTGTAAGCCAAACAAAACAGATATGTTTTTAGAAGAGATTTAAAAGTGGACAGAGAAGGGGCAAGTCTAATCTCTAAAGGGAGGCTATTCCACAGCCGCGGCCCAACCACTGAGAAAGCATGATCTCCTCTACGTTTGAGTCTGGATTGTGGGACTAGAAGAAGATTCTGATCACTGGATCTTAAGCGTCTGGATGGAGTATATGGGTATAGTAATTCAGATAAATAAATAGGGGCTAGATCATTTAAAGATTTATATACAAATAAAAGAATTTTAAAATCAATTCTGAATTTAATAGGCAGCCAATGAAGGGTCCGCAGAATTGGAGTGATGTGAGCACTTTTGCGGCTATTATGAAGGAATCTGGCAGCAGCATTTTGAACTAGTTGAAGGCGATCAATTGATGACTTAGAACTACCACAATATAGTGAGTTGCAGTAGTCTAAGCGTTTTTTTTATATGTTATGTTTAAATATACAAATATGGCATTATCTAATTAAATATGCATTAATTTACATACATTTTAACCGAAATCTGAAGACTGGATAAAGCCAGATTCAAAATTCTTGTTTCATTTAGTTGACATTGGAGTTAAAGGCTTTTGCAGATAGTGAAGTATGTTGATATCTATATTTAATGTTTACTCTCAGTTTTCTTTTCCCTTGTAAACATATTTCCTATTGAAGCAGGAAGTTTGGGAGAGTTAATAGCCAATTGCTATTATGACTTCATGGGGTCAAGTATAATTAAAGTTGTAGTGTTCTGAACTAATAATAGGTGATAATGTGCAAGTAGGTCACAGAGAATATATAAATTAGGTTTGTGGGTTAAATTCTCCTTTAAGTTATGGTTGATGATTATTTTCACAACAGAAAATGATCTACAGAGCTTCTTTATGGTTAACTTAGCATTTTATGTAGCAGAAATTGATGCTAGATACGCAGTGAAAGTAATCTCTCAGAAAGAACCCAAGCAGAGGAAGCTGTTTCTAAGAGTCGATTCAATGCATGTGTAAAAAGAGGACAACTGACTGATGGTGATGCCTTCTCAACTGAGAAAAACATTCAGCTTCTTTTTCTCTCTCTCCATCTCTCGCCTTCTTTCATTCTCTTTTTTTACACTTAAGAAGAGGGAACAATTTATCATAGCGCTGCAATTCCGACAGCTTCCTGTTTATAATGCCAGCCAGTTCCTGCAGCTACCTTAAAGATGACTAGAATCTAAAATAATGCAATACACATGAATTAAATAACATAAAATGTAACACAAAACACTCCAATGCACTTAATTAATAGTTAAAAAGGAAGAAACATAACATTTACCATTTTACATTTACATTTAGTCATTTAGCAGACGCTTTTATCCAAAGCGACTTACAAATGAGGACAATGGAATCAAAATCAACAAAAGAGCAATGATATGCAAGTGCTATAGCCTAACGCAGTACACATAGTTTTTTTTTTAAATTACAGTATATAAGAAAACAGATAGAATAGAAAAAGAATAGAGCAAGCTAGTGTTAGAGGCCTTTTTTGCTTTTTGTTAATTGTATAATAAATAAAAAGAAAACAAATAGATAGAATACAAAAAGAATAGAGAAGCTAGTGTTAGTTTTTTTTTTTTTTTAAGAAAACGGGCAAGTCTAAAAGTGCAAGAGTGCAAGTCTAAAAGGGGCAAGTTTTTTTTTTTAAATAATAGAATTAGAATAGAGAGTGCTAGAGTTAGAGGGTCAAATAAAGATGGAAGAGATGTGTATAACATTTTAGATTAATAATAGAATATAAATATAATATAAAGAAATGTCATGGGTCTTGCAATGATTTCTGGAAATTACGTCTACACTTTTAACTTAAGGAATCCCCCACAAAATGTTTACAATTTATATAATTTCAACTTAATAAAAATGTAAAGTTAATACGTTTTCATAGTACATTAGCATGAGCCCAAAACTTTTCACTTGGCATTTTAAAGACCATTTCTACTCCACCCTGTCCACGAATCTGTTCTTCAGCTGATGACACGTAACGCTTTGTATAATTTTTCAATATTAACTCCGCCCATACGCACAAGTCATCACGCATGGCCCCGCCCACCAGCGCTGGCGTCATCAATTCAAACTGGTACCGAAAGCAGAGTGGAGCTTGTGGCGAGTCAGAGCTCAGGCTGCACCGAGAAGGGAGGTACAGACTGTACTGCACGGCCTTTTATATTTCGTATGAGCACGACTTGATTTGTGAAGATGTGGACGGCTATAGGGAAACTGCTGCTTTTACATATGATACTCGTAGGGTATCTGCTGGTAAACGGTAAGTGTCTGTTTTACGCTGTCAGTCCGCTGTTATGAATGTAAATGAATGATGCTGTAGAAACACCGGCGCAG
This sequence comes from Sinocyclocheilus rhinocerous, assembly GCF_001515625.1. Classification (NCBI taxonomy): domain Eukaryota; kingdom Metazoa; phylum Chordata; class Actinopteri; order Cypriniformes; family Cyprinidae; genus Sinocyclocheilus; species Sinocyclocheilus rhinocerous. Next base: position 312,951 of record NW_015659710.1, on the reverse strand, counting down.
CCGCGTGCATCTACTTCCTATGATAAGACATTATTAGAGCGCTATAACGTAACTCTTTTTAGGTAGCTTGTATTGTAAAATATTGCAATCTGATCAAGTATATGAATGAATGTGTCTTGTGCATCATTCAGATAGGTCATTGATTGTAATTTCTCATAGACTACAATTATAATTTGTGGTATCATATTTACTGCAACCTTTCATTGCACACGTGCACATCGATTTTCCTGTGACAGTACTGCCTAACAGCTGTTAACAGATCTGTGTAAAATTGTCAGCAATTTCTAAGAATGTGCTAAATGTTTTTATAATGTCTTTACATGGCCCCTATTTTCAAAACGTTTTAGAATTTTTAAGTTTTTCAAGTTTTCAACAACTTGTGACGTACAATATGTGAATCTATAATAAAAGTATATGTAACATTGTACTTTGTAAGTCACCCAACAGTTTGCTTTGACATCCTTTGGGGTAAAGTAAAGATGTAACCAAATATTTAAGGTTGTTCCTTAGTTTGAAAACTTGATCCTTCCCAAAGTTTGGACCCTGCATTTACTCAGATCTTCTTGTGTGACAGGAAATAAACCGGACTGTGAAAGCGGTCAGTTTCAATGCAGGAACGGCAGGTGTATCCCGACTCCATGGAGATGTGATGATGACGATGACTGCTCGGACAACAGCGATGAGGAGAACTGCCGTGAGTAATCTGAACCTCTTTTTAACAGGTGTCTTATGTAGCCTTGCTGGTATCCTCTTTGTTCTTCTTTTAACCAAAACAGCCTATGTTTCCCAGTTGAAGTAGACCACTTACTAGGTTTTGAAACACATGAATAAACTTACCTTGCTGTTTCTTTGGAAAGACTCCCAACTGTCACGAGTTGTTGCTTTAGGTAACTTCACACTGGATGCTTGTAATCGCACCTTATTATTGTAATTAATAATAGTCACATGTATAAGTGAGAGTGTGATCGTGTTCTGAGTTTGCATGGCATTTTAAATGGGCCTATTTGAAGCATATTATTAGACACAGACATCCAGTTATTAGCTGTAAATGGAAGTAGGACTTTGCAGGAAGGCTGACACAGTCAGGATTGCTTTTTTCAGGACCTGCTAATAAAAGACAAACATAAAAATCGTAATCAGCAAGTCGAATGACTTAATTGAGATGTAGGCTATAGCAGCGGGGAGAAAGGCGCAACTGGCACAAAATGTAATTATCCCGATGTATTGGTCACGGTATTAATTGCAAGTGCAGTAATTATCCTGGTTAGCTGATTAATATGGTAAAGTGGAGGCACGGTGGAGAGAATATGTTTTACTTTCAAAACTGATAGAATTCAAACTTAACTTAAAAGTCTTGAAGTTACTTTACGGTCTTGCTATAAAGTGGCAGTCGCTCAGATCTGCACTGCATTCTGGGCATGTTGATCCAATATAGAAACCCAGAGTTTTAGTCATGTAGGGTTATAAAGGTCATACATGCTTTCGTTCCATGTTTATGGGTAGTGTGTGCTTCCTACTAAGCTTTCTCAGCTTCACACGAACTAGAATGTGGGGCAGGATTGTTTAGCTACATTTATCAAGTAAGAGAAAGATACGTCTGCACCTTGAATTTACACACATCGGGAATCACTTGCTGCACAACAAAACCGGTAGTCTTTTGATTTTTGATTTAGATGACCCATTTTTATTAAGTATTTATTTATATGAAACCACCTGATCCGACTTAAATTATTTTAATTTGTTCCGATTTGATTTGAGAGAATTCAGAACTCAGAATTTTTCGTGTCATTGCCAACTTTCATTCCCCCAGGTTCAGGTTTGTCGCATGCACCTGGTGTTTTCTTGGCGTTGGTTATGCTCGTTTAAATGGATTCATGCTAAGGTGCCCTATTACACGTGGTATCTCCAGCAGGCAGGGTATCTGTGGGGTTTCTCCCCAGGTAGAAGCGCTCTCTTGGGCTGTCAGCGGGCTGAATGCTCCTGTCTCTCCTCTGGATGTTTTTTGCCGCAGACTTGGGCAGACATTGAATTAGAATAATACCTTAAGGATTGTGCTTTGCGCTCCCCTCCCAGACACAACCTACTCACAGAATTGGCAGGATTCCTCTTTAGTTGCCCATGGAGACGGTAATAGCAACACTTCACGACACATACTACTCCCTCTCCCTCTCTTTCTGTGTCTCTTTTTTCAGTACCAAATTCTAATCACAGGGCTTTGTGTCTGAAGATGAAGTGGGCTCTTCGGTAGAGACTGGCTTAGTGGCTATTTATGTGTGTCAGAATGGCCTTTAGTCTTAGATGATGACAGGATTTAGCAGGGTAAATGTACACTGTGTTGTATCATTCATTTGGCGGATAATGATTTGTTTACTTGTGGTTAGTTTTGGGCTTTGATGCAAACAAGAAGAGAATAATGCCGAGTTCACACTGCACGATATTAGCCCGTTTTTCTTTTTCTCCTTGTAGCCGGAAATCAGCTCACAGACAATTTGCGGGTTATATATTTAGTTTTTAAATAATTACAGTCTCGCTGGAGATCGCGGATCCATCGTGCAATGTGAACACAGCAGCAACTGAATGCTATCCCAGATAGTCACGCAATGTGAAAACAACGGCGATCCGACGAGTTTGAAAATCGTGCAGTGTGAACTCGGCATAAGAGTATCTGAGTGTGATGATAACCAAAATAAGTGACAGTAATGATTGTAAATTTTGGGATAAAAGCCCTGAAAGAGTGTTTCATAATTTGCTTGTACTCTACCATTAAAAAATTTGGTGTTTTAAATATATTTGAAAGAAACATCTTATGCTCATCAAGGCTGCATTTATTTGATCAAAGATAGAGTACAACACTATTATTATTTTCACTACCCCGTGTTTTACATACCTTCACCACAAATATAATGAAGCGCCAACGCACAAATTTTTTTTTTTTTCTCTCAGTCTCTAAAAAAGAGGTCAAATAGGGCGTATCGTACAAGGTCACAGGTCACAGACATAATCAGGTATCCTGTCTACCGTGGAATGTTTATCGAATCTGTTGAGATAATGAACCTAACCTCCTGTATCACAAGCATAGCATGTTTAAGAAGACTGTAGGAATAATATCTCGTTTTTATATGAAATGACTGCACAAGGTTACAACTAACAAAGCTGGTCCGTGTTAGAAGGGTTATGTATTACACCGGTCTCGAGTCTCACGGAGGAGCTCCGGAAGGATAAAAGGGAGGAGTGACGACAGTGTCGGGGAGAGAGGACCAGGCCTGGAGTTTATTTTGTGTTTTGTGTGCGGCAGTCGTCCACGAGGGGCTGCCGCTTTACTTTCGTTTTGTGTTTGTTTTATTATTAAATGGTTTAAATGTTCGCCGGTTCCCACCTCCTTCTTCCCGAACTACGAACGTTGTTACAGTGTAGCTATTAGACTGAGCTCTTTTACGTGTCTAAATGCACTCCTTTCTTATTCAATCCACACACACATAGTACACACAGAGTGAAGCGGAGCCAAATGAGTGAGCAAACACTGCTTCTAGTATAATAATTTCCTGGTACTGCTCCCCATGTATTGCAGCACCTTGTGAGGAGGATCTCATTTGTTTACTTTGAGGTAGGAAGTATTCCTCATGGGAATGTAAATGCATTTTTTTTGTGTGTAAATGTGCAGGTTTAATAAAAAATGATTTAAAAATTAGACTACAAAATCCAGGGCAATATTTTTATGATGTGTACATTCATGATGTCATACTGAGTGATTCACTATGGTCTGACCTGCGTAATTGCAGTGCAGATATCACTGTGCTGCATCACTTTGAATTTCTTTTATTACACCCTTCTTTTATATGTTTTTTAGTGTTATGTACCTTTTCTGATAAATTGGTCTGTGAGCCGTTTCTGGGAAAAAGGAAGCAAACTACAACGATTTTAGGATATGTGTTGTCAAACAGGATCAACAGGTTTATACTTCTTGCATTTCCACATTAAATAATTCAGCCAAAAAATTTGGTCATTTGGTCATCGTTTACTCACTCTCATGACATTCCATTACTTTCTTTCATGGAAAAACGGACTGAGAAATGGTCAGTCTTTTTCACGCAATTACAATGAATGATTACCGCAGCTTTCAGGCTTCAAAACGGATGCAAAAGCATCATAAAAGTGTCATAAAAGCCATAATAAAATATCATAAAAGTTTTTTGAAGCTGTATGATATCTTTGAAAGTTAAACAGACCGTTTGTGTGATAATTCATTCATCATTGGCAGTTAACTGTTGCAAACTGGATCAGCTAAATTCCTGAATGAATCATTCAGACCAGTTTTGTTATCTGGATCAACTGATTCATTCAACATTTCTGAATGATTAATTCTTAAATTGGGCTGTGCTACTTTCCTCACGAACTCTCGAATGCACCAAGGAAAGCTAGTGCACATGTCAAGATTTTAAAGGAATAACGATTTATAGTGAGATTTGTCATATAGACCATTTCTTTCATTCTGTCATTTTTAGACCTTGAGAGCCCGCAGGATATTCTTCATAAATTTGTCTCACAAACAAAAGCAAAAGCAAGTCATGAGTGTGAATAAATTAATTTTCATTCTTGGGTGACCTTCGTTAGTGATCAATGTCACAATGCTCCTCCAAATCGCTCTGGCAGAGAAATCTTGAGTGACTTTTCTTTGTTTGAAATTGTGAAGCATGTGTTGTGTACGAAGGTGAGTTTTAAGCATGTGTGGAAACCCGTTACTGCTGTGGTAATTATTGCTGCCTTTTGTTATTGCCCAAGGGCTTTGTTGTTCAGTTAATATGATCAGAAAACATGCATTAGTGCTTTTGAGAGACTGAGCATGTGTTTGTGATGGCGGGAGTGAAGTTATTGTGAAACAAAGACCCAGGTGACCATGAACGGTCCGTGTGCATAATATAAATCCAATTAGTGTCTCTCCATGTGCGGATTGTGTGTGTGTAAGAGAGAGAGTGGATATGCTATATCAGTGGGGTTAATTCAGTTCAAGGGCAAGAAGGTTCTGCTTGTGCAAAAACTCAAAATCTTCAAAATACCAAAACAGACGCTTGTTTTTACCCAAGTAGCACTTATGTCCAAATGATGGTGTCTTGTTTGAATGTGCGAACATTCATTAGCGTTTCAGTCTGTGTCCTCTCAAAACTGTCACTCTTTCAACACTCACGCATATATATGCATTTCAAAAACTTTAGAGAGCATATGGGACCTTTTTGACTTGCATTTCCTCTGTAATACTGATATAATGTGAAAATGTATTCATTAAGCCGAGGAGAGCGAGAGAGACCGAAACAAAGAGAGGCGACGTACGTGTTTTCGCCTGCATATTGTGGATATTGCCTGGATATTGTGGAGAAGCTTTTGGGTGAGTTTCATGAGCTACTTACTAATATGAAATCTTAGGTCTCTGTTTGTTCTCTGCAAGTGGGGGTGGGGAATGTGACAGACACATAAGGAGAGACCGAAACAGAATAAAGGAGAGGTGAACAAAGACACTGCCTCCAGCACACTCCGTAGCTGTTGGTGAAGGGCAGCTGAAGTGGTAATAACACGCTTTTTGTTTCATTTATCTATTTTTTTTCCACATTGTATTCTCGTGGTAGATATGTTCCAGGTGGTCTTTGCTCATCAAAGTGTGCCACAGGCCAGTGATTCATTTGGCAGGGTGGTAGAAGAGAAGAGAGGATGTAGAAAGAGCTTCTTCTCACACATGGTTCTGACAGACTTTGGTTTTGTGTTTCCTACAGGATTTTGGTTTTGCAGTGGGCGGCACTGAATAGGGTCCTGCAGTGATGACGGATTTTTGTCCTCATCACTAACCCAGAAGTTAGCATCATCCTGGTTCCCAATAGGGTTTTTGCATTGGCTATTGCAAAAAATAAGCTCTCTGACCAACAAAAATGAATGATTCCTGCACGACACATTTTGTTCATCATGATAATGCTTACAAACTCAGCTTTTGTGAATTTTGAACTTTTTCACCACGAAAATTGGAGTTTGAATAGTTTAAAAAGAATTTAAAGCTATTATGCCCTTTTTAAGGTTGCTAATATTGTTCTCCTAAAACAGGTTTACGTGCATGCAAGGTCAAAAAACACGTTAGTTTTCTCAAAAAAATATATTTAATTTGACCTCATTTCTAAATTATTCGTAAACGACTCGTGCGAAGCAGTTCAAAGAATTAATCTCTCTAAACCCCTCCTTTCCGTGAGCCCTCACTGCTG
>NW_015659710.1:300199-306609 GCF_001515625.1 Sinocyclocheilus rhinocerous | reverse complement strand
TGGCAGTTAACTGTTGCAAACTGGATCAGCTAAATTCCTGAATGAATCATTCAGACCAGTTTTGTTATCTGGATCAACTGATTCATTCAACATTTCAGAATGATTAATTCTTAAATTGGGCTGTGCTACTTTCCTCACGAACTCTCGAATGCACCAAGGAAAGCTAGTGCACATGTCAAGATTTTAAAGGAATAACGATTTATAGTGAGATTTGTCATATAGACCATTTCTTTCATTCTGTCATTTTTAGACCTTGAGAGCCCGCAGGATATTCTTCATAAATTTGTCTCACAAACAAAAGCAAAAGCAAGTCATGAGTGTGAATAAATTAATTTTCATTCTTGGGTGACCTTCGTTAGTGATCAATGTCACAATGCTCCTCCAAATCGCTCTGGCAGAGAAATCTTGAGTGACTTTTCTTTGTTTGAAATTGTGAAGCATGTGTTGTGTACGAAGGTGAGTTTTAAGCATGTGTGGAAACCCGTTACTGCTGTGGTAATTATTGCTGCCTTTTGTTATTGCCCAAGGGCTTTGTTGTTCAGTTAATATGATCAGAAAACATGCATTAGTGCTTTTGAGAGACTGAGCATGTGTTTGTGATGGCGGGAGTGAAGTTATTGTGAAACAAAGACCCAGGTGACCATGAACGGTCCGTGTGCATAATATAAATCCAATTAGTGTCTCTCCATGTGCGGATTGTGTGTGTGTAAGAGAGAGAGTGGATATGCTATATCAGTGGGGTTAATTCAGTTCAAGGGCAAGAAGGTTCTGCTTGTGCAAAAACTCAAAATCTTCAAAATACCAAAACAGACGCTTGTTTTTACCCAAGTAGCACTTATGTCCAAATGATGGTGTCTTGTTTGAATGTGCGAACATTCATTAGCGTTTCAGTCTGTGTCCTCTCAAAACTGTCACTCTTTCAACACTCACACATATATATGCATTTCAAAAACTTTAGAGAGCATATGGGACCTTTTTGACTTGCATTTCCTCTGTAATACTGATATAATGTGAAAATTTATTCATTAAGCCGAGGAGAGCGAGAGAGACCGAAACAAAGAGAGGCGACGTACGTGTTTTCGCCTGCATATTGTGGATATTGCCTGGATATTGTGGAGAAGCTTTTGGGTGAGTTTCATGAGCTACTTACTAATATGAAATCTTAGGTCTCTGTTTGTTCTCTGCAAGTGGGGGTGGGGAATGTGACAGACACATAAGGAGAGACCGAAACAGAATAAAGGAGAGGTGAACAAAGACACTGCCTCCAGCACACTCCGTAGCTGTTGGTGAAGGGCAGCTGAAGTGGTAATAACACGCTTTTTGTTTCATTTATCTATTTTTTTTCCACATTGTATTCTCGTGGTAGATATGTTCCAGGTGGTCTTTGCTCATCAAAGTGTGCCACAGGCCAGTGATTCATTTGGCAGGGTGGTAGAAGAGAAGAGAGGATGTAGAAAGAGCTTCTTCTCACACATGGTTCTGACAGACTTTGGTTTTGTGTTTCCTACAGGATTTTGGTTTTGCAGTGGGCGGCACTGAATAGGGTCCTGCAGTGATGACGGATTTTTGTCCTCATCACTAATAGCATCATCAGCATCATCCTGGTTCCCAATAGGGTTTTTGCATTGGCTATTGCAAAAAATAAGCTCTCTAAATGAATGAAATGAATGATTCCTGCACGACACATTTTGTAAAGTGCCCCTATTATGCCATTTTTAAGGTTGCTAATATTGTTTTATGAGTCTCCTAAAACAGGTTTACATTCATGCTAGGTCAAAAAACACGTTAGTTTTCTCAAAAAATAGATTAAATTTTACCTAATTTCTAAATTATTCGTAAACGACTCGTGCGAAGCAGTTCAAAGAATTAATCTCTCTAAACCCCTCCTTTCCGTGAGCCCTCACTGCTGTGATTGGTCAGATGGCGCAGTCCTTTGTGATTAATCCAGAGCCGTAGAGAGATTGGCTCTGGATTGGCTTACCGCGTACAGCGTGTGTCGGAAACAAAACGCCCATTGCCATGACGGAATGACAGCCCTGGAGACTTGTCAATACATAGAAAAGATGATGAAACGGTTGAAGTGGCTGATCGACAAGAGACTGATTCACAAGCACGACTGGAGCAGGATGTTTCTCAGTGGTAAGTGTCAAGTGTTAACAAGTTTGTGGTAATTATAAGATGTGATAAAACAAATTTACTCTCACAGCGTAGGATACAGCGTCTTCTCGACATGATGTTAACCACACGGACATTTTACTGTTTGGGGGTGGGCAAGTTGGCGACGTAGAACATGGGCAGACATTATGCAAATGTATTACTTTGTGACGTAGAAACGTAACAGAATACAATTCGAATTCCTGACGACTCGTTTAGGCGATTGCGAGCCGACTCTTTTTTTTGATAGACAATAACTTTATTTATCGTGCACTTTCAGCTTCACAACTTTGCAGATAGTTTATGTTCACATACAGCTACATGACACACTGCATGAAAGGCAATATTCGAAAAGGCATAATAGGGGCACTTTAATAGTTTTGGAAGACTAAGCTTGCCTCCCAAACATTAGTGATCTACCTTAGCAACTAGGGTTGGATATCGTTTGAATTTTATCAATTCCGATTCAGATTCCGATTCTGCTTATCGATTCCGATTCTTTTCGATTCACAGTTTCGATTCCAATGTGATTAAATAATAATATCAAACATTTATCCTGTGTCTCTTTTTTGCAAACCATTTATTAGAGCTGAATACCATGAACAAAAATCAACAGGCTACATAAAAACTGGACTCTTTAAGAACTGTTTGTGTGCAAAATAGAACTGCATGATTCTGGATAAATTGTTTTTTTCTTTTCTTTTTTTTCCCCCCCAATGGAAGTTGTGGTTCTCTCATGATTCTGAAGTTAAAACATTAGACAACTAAACAAAATCACATGTAATTTATGAATTAATGATTAAATAACTCACTCAAGATGTACTTGTTTCATTACTGGATGAATCCGCGTTCTTGAACGAATCTCTTGTGATTCAAAGACAAATACATTTTAACAGCCCCTTTTCGCCACCTACTGGCGTAACAATGTAAAAGATAATAAAAAAAAATTATTTTCAAAAAGTGATTTATTCTATTTTAATCGCTACCATACACACAGTTTATATCTGAACTAAAAACTTTTATCCCAGTACTTCTGTGATTTGAATGTTTGTAACACAGAAATGATACTGTGTGGCTGAAAAGACTGTGAAGCTGTTTCATTCATGACAGATGACAGCTGCTCTCTTTAGGTCAATGGCAGCGCGAACGCAAATTTAAATGTTCAAATCACACTGGTGTGCTTGTAGCAAGGTCCTGGCAGATCGCTAGGTCCGGTCCTCACAGATGAAGGATCGATAGGCGGAATCGAAATTTTAATTTGACAACAAGTATATGATTCCTGACCTTAAGTATCCGATTCTGGAATCGGAATCGATTTTCGATTCCCAACCCTATTAGCAACTGGAATTTTTCTCAGACAAGCTTTTGCTCTTTCATTATGAATGTCTACGTAGGATCTGTGCATTTGGATAATTTTAATCCCAATTGTATTAAAAAATGTGATATATGCATTGTTGTCGCAAATAAGTCTTGAGATTCATGCTGTGGATTAAACTATTGTCAGCCAACATTCTCAGATAATGTTATATTTAAACATTCTTTCAGGTCATCGTAGTGTCGATAGTAAATAAAGAGTTACAACTGTGAATGTGTTGTTGAAACGTTAGGAACAGTTCTGTTCACTTACACTAATGTTATCACTCGTAATCATTTTCAAATGAGGCTTCTTTCTTTTCAGGCAATGTGATAAGCGTTTCCCTCGAATTTTGATTTGCAGTGTTTACAGTTTCAATCGCATTACAGCAGATAAAAATGCTTTGCAATGTCGCACTTCATTCCAGCCCATGTATGAGTGATATCCTTTCCATTTTTACCATTTTATGAGCACGTTTAACTGAAAATCACATAGAAATCTGTGAGTCTGAGTGAGCAACAATAACCAGGAGAAGTGGAGCTTAGTGAATGGTCAGTTTTTTAAGTATATCAACTTGTAAACTTATAAATTGCCTTTTTTAAACACATAAAACATGACAGTTCTTACCCTCTGTTTAATAAATCAGTGAAAAATCCAAAATTATTCTATGAAAAGTTGTCTGACCAATTCAGTCTGTTGACTCGTGTTCTTTTCTGACTGATTTGCTCAATTGAAAAGATTCTGATTCTCTATCTAATGAATCATTTGAAGAGCATGTTGTACTCTGTGTGTTTTAGAGAGTAACAACACGACAGAAAGCGTCCAGTCTTTTGTTTTTTTCACATAGGCTATAAATCACAAGCTCCTTTATATAGTGTGTACTGGTGCTACAGACTCCCAAAATCCCAGTTCCTATTTGATCGGTCCGTGTGCCTGACAGCATATGTCTATGACCACCTCCCTGCCAAGATTAGTAGAATATTTCACCATGACTCGGCTTTATTTACATTTCTGTTATTCATGCTCTCGCTCGCCTGTCACTTTCCCAATTTTGGCCTGGAATGGAATCCAAAGAATATTTCAATACCTGTTATTCATGAATAAATCATTTGGCTAATACCCATCTGTGCAGTGATTGACGTTCTCCCAATGTGTGTAAGCCGGTATCAGTGTTTGTGAGTGTGGTTTTGTGTCACACAGCTTCAGAGATGATTATTCTTCTGAGCTTGTCTACAACATGGCCAGACTTTCCTCAGTCTCATTTATTCACATGAGTCCTTCCTTACCTTACCTTCTTTTTCTGTACTGTGTCAGCAGTGGAAATCGAGCTGAAAAGTGTCCTAAATCACAGCAGTGCAGCAGGGAGTAAAATCTGCTCTAAGTAGCTATGATCCTCTGTTGAGATGTGGGTGTTAAACGACTCCCACAGTTGTATTTACGACATGGAGAGTTGGTATATTTTATGACACTCTCCTTGCTGAAGGATAGAGAAAGATGTTTGAAGATTTTTTTTTTTTTCTGCACTTTTATGCTCTCTGACAGAGAAGGAGAGAGAGAACTCTCTTGACTTCACCTCTTTCAGTGGTGCTTTGGAACTTTTGCAGCCTGCCTAACAATAATCTGAATAGATGCAAATCTCACATACATGAGCAAAGGGTGAGGCTTTCTACATACTGTACACTCACATACACGCATGATCAGATCTTTTATTATCAGGTTGCTTAGGCTGTTTGCAATTGGGGATGCTACAGGGGTTGCGATTCTGGCCAAGACCATTAAGACCGTTATCATTTTCATGTTATGGCTGATATTACAATTCTATGCTATTTTATAAAAATAAATTAAATATAAAAACACTAAAAAGTAATAATTTTAAATACTACAAATGAATTCAGCCATCACAACATTACAGTATAAATAATGTTAACTAAATATGAACTTTATGTGAGGTAATTTAAATGTAAAAATAGGGCAATATTGGCTGATAAACAGCATGGTACTGATATGGTGTACCACTATTTGTGATGTGGTTTGAGTTTTAGGACAATGTTATACATTTCACTAGTTGTGTGTAGATTTCTGTGCCGCTCACTGAGATTTGTTTGTGTGTGTGTGTGCATGCATGATTTATTCTGCCTTGTGTGGCACAGCGTGGTGTTTCCTGATTGTCATAGGGGGGATCATCGTAGGGGATCAATTCAACTTTCTCACACACAGACCACCTGGTCAGAAAATGGGGAAGTTGCAGTGGTTTACAGGAGATAAGAGGGTGAACTGAGAATGTCACGATGAAAGTGAAAAGTTTTGAGATGCATAGAAGGGAAAAAAGGGATTGTAGTGAACGGAGGAAAAGGAAGATGTTGATGTTTTTATTCTTTTTTTTTTTATTCTGTGCACTGTAAATAAAACAAAAAAGGGTATTTATTGCTAGTTTCTTAATAATTAGAATGTTAAATAAATTAAAATATAAATTTAAGCGTAATTTAAAGGGGTCATATGATGCGATTTCAATTTTTCCTTTCTCTTTGGAGTGTTACAAGCTCTAGGTGCATAAAGAAGGTCTGTAAAGTTGCAAAGACTAAAGTCTCAAATCCAAAGAGATATTCTTTATAAAAGTTAAGAGTCAACCACACCTACCTACATGTCTACGTCACGATGTGGGAAGATTTGCATAACACCGCCCAAATGTTCACGCAAAGAAAGAAGGCGTAACGTTTATTCTCGCTGTAGTATTGTTGTTGCAGCCGCCATGTTGTGAATGCGCTGTGTGTTTCGTTGTGAAAGCGAAACTACTTTGTTTGGCCTTCCAAAAGAGGATGATATCCGCTTCGTCATGCCTAGAGCTGATCCGTGCTGGTCGCTGAGGAAATACATCAACTTTGCGCTGTGGATCGCCGGATCG
>NW_015659710.1:290416-299724 GCF_001515625.1 Sinocyclocheilus rhinocerous | reverse complement strand
AGCACACCTCGCTTTTTCAGACCGATGAGCTTTGTAAAAATCGACGCGTTTCAGAAAGGCGGGGCATAGAGGAGAAACAATAATGTACATTATGTGGAAAATAATGTGTTTTTTTTTTAACCTTAAACTGCATAAACACATTTCATTACACCAAATACACAACATAATGTTATTTTTAGCAACGTCATATGACCCCTTTAATATAATATAAAACGAATATAGAATCTTAGTCAATTAAATAACTATTGTGAAAATTAAGATGTTGCTACAGCATAATGATAAGAAGTAAAATGCAGCAAAAACAGCATTCATTTGTTTTTTCACTAAAACACAGCAAGATTTATTTAATCAGTTTCATTTATAAACATCAATCTAACATAATAAGCAGGGGTGCACATAAGTGGTGCGCATGTGCGACCAAAATAAAAAATGCGCTGTGTAAATATGTTCTGACAGCGCATGTATTTAAAAAAAACTAAATAAATAAAATGCAACAATATTATCACTACGATTACTTAATTTTTGTATAGTTGTATTTAATGTGTTACACTGTGCAATGTGAGGACCAAACCAAATCTCCAGGTTCTCTTATGAGAACCAGGGTGAAAAACGTATGTGCACCCCTGATAATAAGCAATATTTCATCACCCTGGAATTTTAAGGTTTTATCTGCGTTCTGAGATATTGAGCTTCAAATTTTTTGCATTCCATATAGCAAAAATTATATGGGGAACAAGTTTCTTTAAAACATGAAAATGACAGGGACCCTAAATGTATTCTAAATGTACAATATCAAAATCCTCTCAAATTTGTAAATGGGGATTTCTGGAATGGGTCAAATGCAGATAGAACCTTCTAATTCTAAAAAAACACTTTTCGCTTGGAATTATAAGGTTCTATCTGGCAAAAAATTTATTGAAGCAATAATTATGACATTTAATATTTTAAATGAATATTTTTTTTTCTTGTTCATGTTAAGCATAAAAGGCAGTGCTAAATATTTTGTCCAGTGCAAATGTTAAATTTAGGCAGGAATATGGTGGGTAATTTAACACATTATTGCAGGAACCATTTAAGTTTTAAGTTTTCTTTTGTTTAGACAGAAAGCAGCTACTGTAATACATCTGACCAGGACTTTATTCCACAGAAAGTGGGACAGGAAAAATGGCTTTCTCTCTAGACATCAGTATGGCTGAAAAAACACGCTAACGTTTATTGTTGTAATTAAGACCCAGTCAATTAAATTCTTGACTTTTTGACTTTTAAGGCTTAATATTGTAAAATTTAAGACATTTTAAGACTAAAAAAACTGCAAGAAAACAGACAATGCTTCAGCAAAGGTGTTTAACAAAGCTTAATAAACATTGAAAAATGTTTCACTGACTACATAATAAATAAAATAGTCGATCATGAGGTTTCTAATAAACATCGCGTTGTGTGAAATTATTTAGTCTTCTCTTCACTGATTTAGCGTTTTTCTCCACTCTCTTCCGCTATTGCGGCGCAGTCCGGCGACATGACAAACAAAGAAGATCCTGATTGGTCCTTGTGTGTGCATTCGAAGTGCTGATTGGCTCACGCAGATAGAACCTTATAGAACCAACTTAGAGTTCGACTTTGTAGATATAACCTTTTTGTTTTCTAAAAAAAAGTCCCAAAATGTACAGAACTTAAAAAAGAAACATCACATAATGTAAATAAGTTGCCACAGAATATGCCTGTCTCCATGCAAGATTAGTGTGAGGCCCCAAGTCTCCAGCACAGGCCACACCAGTAATAATGCTATTCGAAATGTTTCGCGTGTTTGCATGCTTAACTCTGTTTATACTGTGTTACGTTTTCTGTTTAGTCCTGAATAATGCACCCACACAGAGCTGGTTATTTTTTTAATGGTGGAATATGCTTTCAAAACTGAAGTTGAAAGACTTACACAGTTGTTGATCTGGTTAAACTGCAAAGTTATTTTCTTAAGGTTCTTATATATGAAGAGTTTGGTTCCAAAATGTGATAAACACTTTTTTTTTTAGTTTCCGCCAAAATCAGTATTGTATCTGGTCGGTATTGAAAAGTCCATTTTTAATTTTACGCAAAAAGCGATATCCGTCGAGTTATTCTGTCATGTTTTCTCCCTTTCTTTCCAAACTGCGACAAACGCCAGTCTCCCTTCCGCTCAACCAATCACAGCGCACCATTCCACGCACTCTAGATAGTAATGGCGGCGCTTTGAATACACCCGGCATCCTAGTTTTCCTCATCTACTTTGTACTTTGTGATCAACAAACAAACTTAGGGCTGCACGATAAATTGCATGTGATTGTCATGCGCATCTCGTCAGTAAAGCCGGTTCAGTGATTAATAGTAAATCTCCTTAGTAGACTGTCTGCTTAATATCTTCTAACACTTTCTTTGTCAACTTATTCTACTAACCCTAAACCTACCCTAACAGTCTACTCTGAGAGTTAGTAGACATGTAGTTGCAAATTAATGAGAATTAGTTGACATGTAGTTACAAAGTTACTTATAGTTAGTAGAATGTCTAAAGTTGACTATCGAAATAAAGTGTAACCAACATTTCTATGTACTGATATATTGGTACATATTAATGATGGTTCCTCTGATCACAAGAGGATGTGTAAAGTATTGTCCAAAAACTGACAATAATATTCATTAAAAGATAATAATAGTACAATGTTTTTAATGATATCGCCCTGCGATAGCTGTAACACCATTTAAACCATAGGAAGTAGTTTAAATAAATTAGTTTGGACATTACAGACATAATTGACAACAGTGCTTACTGTTGAGAAACTTTTTTTTAGATAAATTTTGATAACACACAAGATCTTTTCATGAAAACATTTAAGTGTTTTTTTAATGGTTTTGTGTGTATGTCTGTGGACTGTGATCACATGTGCATCACTCTAGAGAATAAGGCTCTAAGTTCAATAATAATAAAAATAAGTTCATTCATGTCTTCGTTGATGTCACAGTACCCCCATACCCATCTAGTAAGCATCATTTGTTCACCTCAGATATATGTTTGGGCAAGAAATGAGTCCCGTCCCAATTGAGTCCATTCCCTATTCAGTACAGAAAAGAGCAGCTCAGACATTCAGCAAAATAACAGGATTGGAACAACATGAATGTGAGTGATAACATAATTTTAATTTGTGGTTGAATTAATACTTTAATTGCATGTCCAGTCTAGTGAGCTTTGAGAGCAGAGCCCAGGTGGTGCTTAGCTGTTTTAATGAATGCAGAGCAGGTCTGTCCACTCCAGCCGGACCTCTCAGCATGACTGCAGAACAAACTTCACAGCAACAGCTAGTCAGTAATGTAGGTTGCACTGCTTCAGTAATTAGATTACAGCCTGTCTGATCTTTGCTGAGGTGAGAGCACACTGATCTGGACGCCAGGTGGGCTTAAAGTTTAGAGAATAGACTAGGCCTGTCAGTTCATTATCTATCTATCTATCTATCTATTGATCGATCGATCAATCTAATATACACAGTTTGTCTATATGTATACGTATTTATTATATGTATGTTTATTTCTATAATTAACTGTTAAATTGACAGCCCTAATATTAACAAATAAAAGCAGGCTGTGATATTCAGTGTTTGTCTTTTCCTCTGTGTATGCTGCATACTGTAGCATATAACCTGATCTTTCAGCACTTATTTTAGAGCCTGCAGCGGTGTGAGTGTTAACAGAGAGGGTTAAACGCTGAGGTCTTGACTAATGTTCATTTTATTCATCATTTACCTTTTTGTTCTTCCGTTTTTTCAGAGATATGAACTTAGCAAATGAGCAAGAGATTGTGCTGTAATTAACATTCATCTCCGTTACCCTGATTAATTATTTTCACTTTTACTTCATCTGGCACTCATAAATATTAACCATTGCACGTTATCTTCCTGTCAGATACCAAAACTGTCTAACAATGGTGAATTCATTTTGTAAAGACCTGTGTTTCTGTTCTTTCTTGATTTGTAAGTTGCTAGTAACTTTCTCTAGAACTTATATTGCCCTTTCGACAGTTCTGCTCACCTGCTATATATCATTTCCACTAATATCTCAGCGACTTACTTTGTAGTTTCAGAAATGAGAAGGGGAAGAAGAAAAGTGCTTGAAGCTTAGGGCATGAAAAGAGAGCATGGATGGTGTTTGGAAAGCAAATGGAATGGACAGAGGCAAGGCCTTCATCTCTCTGCAGAAATGTGCCAAACGTCTGTTCGGCCTTCTTTGCAAAGTAACACTAATTTCAGAAAATTAGCTTAATGATCCTACTAAAAGATTCTCTTTCATCTGTCCAGCAGAGGAGACCATAATTGCAGGTTTATCAACCAGATTGATTCACTTCATTCCCCAGTGAATTTAGTACTGGTTTGGAGGGTGATGAAGCATATGACAGATGAAACTGGCTGCAAATTGGAGCAAACGAGGTAAATACAGGATAGGTGAAGCCTGAATCTTGATTCTGTGTCATGGACTTTCAATTTGTAGGTGTAATTGGGAAGTTAGTGGACTGGATTGGATGGAAGCCCATTTATACCGAGGTGTGAGAAATAATGGGTAATTGTGGCAGTTGCAAGATAAAAAGTCACATTATGAGATACGAAGTAGCAGGCACTAAAAAGGTGCAGTTGTGGGATACAAAGTTAAATCACAAGACCTAGTCATGTTATGAGATATGAAGTAGCAGTTATGCACGATATAGTGTTGCATCGCAAGGTATAAAGTTACATTGAGTCATAACATAGGAGTTACAACAAACAAAGTCACAGTTGCACTATACAAAGTCATATTATGAGAGTCGCAATTGCAAAAAGGAAAGTTGCAGTTGTGAGGTAGAAATACCTTTCGCTATTAGTTGAAAAGCTTGAGCTTCCAAAGGATTGCTGATAGGGCTGCACAATTAATCGAATTTCTAATCAGAAAAGCACTAAAAGTTTTTCAGTTAGTGTTTTCAGCTTGTTTGTTTTCATATAAAAATATGCATGCAGTTGCATCAAACAATGGTATAAACATCATTCAATGTAAATTTTGATAATCGTAATTAATAATCGCAATTACAATTTCAAGGGAATAATCGACAATTATGATTTTTGTCATAATCGTGCAGCCCTACCTCTAACTCTACACATAAGCCTGTAGATGGAAGTCAAGTTGGGGACACTTAGCGTCCAGCGATATCATCAACTTGATTGCACAGATACTATTTGAACTGAACTGAACTGGGCTCGACGATGACATCACTGACTCAAGGATGAACTGACTTTAATTGAAAATTGAGTGCTTACTGTTGTCCTTTTGCATTATTACACACTATTTTCCTATTTAATACTGTAAAGCTGCTTTGACACAATCTGTATTGTTTAAAGTGCTATATAAATAAAGGTGACTTGACTTGCAGATACTTTAACCAGATGTTTCACTCAGATTTGTTGTTGTATTGACCTACTGCTCAATACTGTCACTGTAGCGGCTTCCACAGCCTAAAGAGATGTAGCGGACCCAAAGCAATGCCTGATGGGTAATCCTTTCTCCCTGTAAAACGGGACCAGAGATATCAAGAGACAAAATTGCCTAATTGAATTAAATTAATGCGGGGGCTTACAAACCACTTATTGAATTACTATCTGGGGAAGCCATACTCATGATGGCGGCTCTGCTATCTCTGCCGTCAATGCTTTTCTAATGAGATTGATTCTGTTTACTATCTCCACCCAGATGGTAAACACCGAGACGGCTGAATGTGTGTTTATGTGAATCTAAGCGTTTATGTTCATGCGTCAACGCAAATAGGATGTCGGTGAAATGCTGGAATAAGTGATGGTTCTAAAGAAGACAAATGATGATGTAGTACCACTGTGATCAGCTGACGTTCAAGATTCAAATCATTTAACTGTTGCGGGAGGTAACGTTCTTGGACATTGGACCAGAATGTTTAGGTCGAAAAGGTCAAAAGAACTGTCGGATCACATGATTCACTTTTTGTAAACATTTTTCAGGACAGTTGGAAAAAGACTGTGAGAGAGAGAGAAAGGCTAAGAATTGTGGGAATTGCGTTTTCAGGACACAAGAGCTTGAATGAATTTGCTTTGTGAGAAATCACAGTCACGGGTCAGGAACGGCTCCTTCTGACATATTAAACTGTCAAAATGTGCCTTTGGGTACAGGAGGCAGGAGCTTGTGCATTTGTGTGTGATTTATTTGTGCGTGTGATTTAACAACCGAAGTGTGAGTCAATTCTTCAGAGAGAAGAAAAGCCTAAAGTGTCTGAGAGCTAGACAAAGCACATCAGCAACAGTAGCCGTGAGACAAAGTAAATTAGTGAGCGGCCTTTTAAGAGAAGAATACAACTCTGTTAGCAACTTCCCAATTGTTCTCAGTGGTGTTCTTAAATGCAGTGGCCTTATGGACATGAATCTAGAGAGCCCTTTATTTCACTGCACTGCTTCAATACATCATTGATTATGGACTGTGGAGAGTCAGTCTGTAAGGGATTGAGATTGTCGCATATAGACCGACACAAAGCATGGTGGACTGGATGTCCTGTTCATTATCTCAGACCACTTGCCGTGTGTAAACTCAACTGTTCCCCACACTGAGCTAGCAGCTAAAGTGTTTTCGGCTGTGGTGATGCATTTAATAGTGGGGAATATCACAGATACAGCAGGGCTGGGTTGTATGATGATACCTGGTATCTAATGGTAGAAAAGTTTCAACTAGTACCTCAGTGTATCCACTATATGACTGAAAAAATCCAAAACAGTGTATAACATTAACACATAAATTGATTGATATATAATATGAATAATTAAAATATTAATCAACGTATTAAAATACACTACTGTTCAAAAGTTTGGGGTCAGTAAATATTGATCAAATAAATAAATAAACACTACTGTTCAAAATTTTGGGGTCGGTAAGATTTTTTTCGCAATGTTTTTGGAAGAAGTCCTTATGCTTCCCAAAGGTGGATTTATTTAATCAAAAATACAGTAAAAACAGTAATATTGTGAAATATCAGTACTAGTGCTGGGCAATTATTAATTGCGATTAATCGCATCCAAAATACGTTTTTGTGTACATAATGTATGTGTGTACTGTGTATATTTCTTACGTATATGTAAATACACTCACATGTATGTGTATATTTAAGAAAAATTGTTTATATGTTAAATATATTTAGATATAATATTAATTTCTATGAATATAAATACATGTAAATACATGTAAATATTTTCAAAATATATACTGTATGTGTGTGTCTTTATATATACATAATAAATATACACAATACACACACATATAATATGTAAACAAACTATTTTTTTTGGATGCGTTTATTAGCGATTAATAGGGGTGTGATGAGACACTTATCCCACGAGACGAAACAAGACACGAGACTGGGTTCACGAGAACGAGATGAGACGAGATTTTTAGACTTTTTTTTTTAAGAAATCCTCAATGATGGGGAAAATTTGTCTTGTATTCAACTGAAAAACACAAAATGCAAAAAAGTAGGCGCATTTTGAAATCAACTTGTACTTTATGAAATTAAACATCTATTTTAACTATTAAAATTAAAACATGGAAGAAATGTTTTGTGTGATTATTCCTTAAAAAATAATGTTTGTTTCATTTTAGTAGTAGTGGTAGTAGTAGTAGTAGTGTAGTAGGCTATGTACATTCTACTGAAAAATAGTTATAGGCACAATGTCTTCAAATCAAACTGGACTTTTATTTTGACGAGTTGCCGTGAATACCTTTACAGTTCTGTGTATGAGATGTGACGCTAGTTTTATTCAAATCAAACGCTAAAATGCTCATGAAGTGACTCTCAGAGCAGTTCTGGAGATGTTGTTCATGTGTTTACGTCCTCATTTAGTGAGACGGCAGACGCTGAAATCACCGCGAGTGTCACGCGCGCTTCAGTATGTGTGTAGTAAATGAAACCGTGCGTCTGCGCCATTCACTAACAGAGACAGGCAGAACATGCAGGATTCATATTTAAATCGACTTTTGTGGCTTAATATTTACAGATACTAGTCCATATCGTGATTTGATTTAAGTGCAATGACCTACTTTTGATTAATTAATTCAAAATTTGACAAATTCTGTGACATTCCGCGTTAAACTGAATTCTGTTTTTATGACTGGATAGAGACTACACTGCATGATTTTCCCGCTTATCATGCGGCCACTTGCCTGATGTGAACATAAAATATCTTACATACCACCACCATACCACCACGAGCCAGTGTAATGCAAACATATCTGAAAGGTCTGCGCGAGGATATTGTCACGTTCTCGCGAGACACATCAGATCTCGCGAGATCTCGTGCCACGAGATCTCGTCACACACCTAGCGATTAATCATTGCCCAGCACTAATCAATATCATTTAAAATATCAGCTTTCTGTTTTAATATGTTTTAAAATGTAATTTTTTCCTATGATGGCAAAAACTAATTTTCAGCAGCCATTACTCCAGTCTTCAGTGTCACATGATCCTTGAGAAATCATTCTAAAAATGCTGATTTCGTGAAGTACCATTTTGAAAATAGGCTGCATAACATATTTGGCAAAACTCTGATACATGTTTTCATGAGCACTTATGTAAAAGTCTTTACTGTCCTGTCAATTTTGATCAATATTATCAAATCTTACTGACCCCAAACATTTGAATGTTAGTGTGTGTATACAGTGTGTGTGTATACTGTATATACTTTTAAGACTTTAACTTTCTGAGAGTTTTTTTCCTTTTAAATGAGCATTTTTATCAGGCTCCTATGTTTAGGTTCAGTAATTTCACTATGGCAAAGAAATATTTATTAATCAGTTATTAAATGCCTTATTTTGAAAAATTTTCAATATTATTTTCATAGGAGCCTGATAACAATGGTCATGTAAAAGAAAAATCTCAGATGGACATCTGAAATATTTATTTATTTATTTATACTGTATTTTAATACAAATTTAAAGGGGTGGTTGACTGGTTTTTTTCTAGGCTTGATTGTGTTTATGGGGTGCAGTCTAACATGTGTTAATGCTTCGTTTGTTAAAAAACGCATTATTTTTCACATAATTTACCTTTATTCCACACCTTTCTGTCCCTTCTCCTCTGAACGTGCTGATCATTTCCTGCTTTTATGAAGCCCCTCCCTCAGAAATACACGATGGGCTCAGATTGGTCAGCTGGCCTCAGTGTGCTGCCTAGTGCAGTCCAGAAACGTCACGCCCCTCACCTCAGAATGCGCTCTGGTTTTATTGTAAACAATGGTGTCGTCAATATTGCTT
>NW_015659710.1:254117-289639 GCF_001515625.1 Sinocyclocheilus rhinocerous | reverse complement strand
CCGCTCACTCAAGCCGGCCTCTGCTCACTCTAGCCTGCCGTGTGTGACGCTGTGTTTCGTTGTGAAAGCTAAACTACTTTGTTTGGTCTTCCAAAAGAGGACACGACTAGAAATCAGTGGTTATGTTGTATTTACAACACTGTTCCAGAACAGTTTAACCCAAATATTCAGCTGTGTGCAGCACATTTTATGGAGGACTGTTTCCTGATCCTGGTAGAGTAGACTACAATGCCGGCTGTTCTGACTCACAGACTGTAAGTACGTCTTTTATATTTTAAGAGTTTTTATATTTTATATATTTAAATCGAGTTTTTTGGGCAGTGTATAGTAGTGCTTGTTGTTTGTCATTTCTCCGATCGCAAATGCAGACATGGTTTTATGTTTACGCGGCGCGATGCAACGCGTAAAAAGACAGTATAAGTTATTATAATCCGTAATTATGTCCCCACTGGATGCAAGAATTGCCTCGTTTATAATGGGTTTTAATGTTTTTGTCTCGTCGCTCCGGCCGGAGAGGGCATCATCACAGTATGGTGAGGGACGTAACATTTCCGTCACACGTTTGAGGAATTCGGCCAATCACAACGTACTGGATAGCTGGCCAATCAGAGCACACCTCGCTTTTCAGACCGATGAGCTTTGTAAAAATCGATACGTTTCAGAAAGGCGGGGCATAGAGGAGAAACAATAATGTACAGTATGTGGAAAATAATGTGTTTTTTGAACCTTAAACCGCATAAACACATTTCATTACACCAAATACACAAAATAAAGCTCTTTTTAGCAACATCATATGACCCCTTTAACTCTGCTCAGCGGTTTTCGTCGCTCATTTTGCCTCTGATCACAAAAAAAAGACTTAGTTGCTTTATCTACAAATAGCTGTCAGTAGGCCTTTTGCAATTCATTATGCAATCACCTAAAATAACAGTAATTACTGTGCAACAAATTCCATATAAATAAGGGAATTCTAGGTGAATACAAAAATAGCATTTTTAACTTTTACTTCTAATATAATTTTGCATTAGCAATTATGTACTGCTTTGTAAAAGAGTGTGTGTTTGTGCATGCGTGCTGTATGTCTGGTGTGGGTTTGTCTACTGTAACACTATATTTACGCTGTAAACTCGATGTTAATAAGCCCTCTGTGACATGCCTCGCTAGGGAGAGATGGACCAAGGAAGAGATTAGAGAGGTTGTTAAAACAGGAGTCTTAAATGAAGGAGTAATGCGAAGATAATTTGATTCACTGGATAGCAGTGTCAATATTCAAAGTATGAATATTATAGTGATATTTTGCGCTTGCTCTGTGCTTTCTCTCTTTCTCTCATCCTCGTAATTTTCCCACAGACAAATAAGTGGCTTTAAACAAATGAGAGGGACTGAAAAAAGAACAGATAGTGGGAAAGGAGCAAATGTGCAGGAGGAGGGTTGAGAGTGGAAACACATCAGGGTCGCTCGTGGGAGGTGCAGGTGCGTTTTTGAGGAGAATGTTTTAAGTGTATTCCTGTTTTCCAGTTAGAGCTATTTTAAATGTAGAGAGCTCTCAAGGCGTGTATGTTGCTTACTCACGCATCAACATAACACACCTGCTACAGGCAGAGATGAAAGGAGAGGGACGTGAAGAGAGAATCGTGGAAGAAAGTGACAAGCAGAAGAAGATCTCTCTCTCCTTGGTTACATTTGTCGGGTTTTTCCAGCCTTATTCCCACATGAGTTTTTCTTCTTTTCCTCTCTCTCTTCATCGCTTCCTCCCGCTCCACCTGCCGTGGACGTCTGTCTCTCTCTTTGGTAACAGCTTATGCTGCATTCTGGGGGTAAGGGGCCAAAATTTCGATGCTCCCGTCAAGAAAGGGAGCGTGTGAGATAAAACGACAGATTAAAGAAAGAGAGGGAAAAAGAAAAGGAACTCTTTTCTCTTTGCTGGTGGCACACTTGGGATGCATGGCTTCTAGTGACCCAGATACACTCTCCCCATCCCACTATCCACCTGCCAAACACTGCGAGCTTTAGCCAGTCAAAGCCGAGGAAAAGAGAGGATTTGAGTACTAGAAACAATAGTGTGTATTATATATATATATATATATAGACAGACATGTACATGTTTGTGAAAGATGTTTTCTCTGTTTTGGAGGGATGATTATTTTTAAATCATACCCTATTTATTGCATCAAAATTTGTTAATACTTTACTATATTTAAGGGTGGATAATTTTATCAGTTGTTTATTGCGACAATACATAACTACAATAACTTTGTCTAGTGCTCTTATGAAAGTTTATAGCATGATTTGTGAAAATTTAACTATACTGAATGACATGGCATAGACTTCTTCATGGCTAGTTTTTGCGTATTTCATTTCATTCTGTAACCTACTTGTTCTACAGATCTGTGTGTACTTGTGTTAAATGCTACTGTTTTTGACAGCGTTGATAACGTTTATGACAGATAATATCATGATAATTTATGCGTTTCCCTTACCGAATATTGTATCCTGTCAGCAATAACCTGTCCATGGGCTTTTTTGATTGCTTTCTGTTTAAGTGCCGACGATGCAGTGTTGCCAGATATTGATACTAAAACAAACAAAAAACTAAAAATGAATAAAAATAAACCGAAATTATTTCCAATCTTTTGCAAATAAGAAAAGAGAAAGATATCGTTTACTCTAAACTGCAACATCCTACTTTATTAACTTTCTAAAGTGTTAAATTAAAGGGGTCATATGATGCGATTTCAATTTTTCCTTTCTCTTTGGAGTGTTACAAGCTCTTGGTGCATAAAGAAGATCTGTAAAGTTGCAAAGACTAAAGTCTCAAATCCAAAGAGATATTCTTTATAAAAGTTAGTCAAATAATCAGAATGCATTTTTTTATTACCCGACCCACCCGATCCGCGGATATAACCGCCATCCGCGCATCACTAGTGTGTAGACATACATTTTTTTTTTCTTGCCCCCCCCGACTCAAGAGTCAAATGTCGCCCATGTATGTATGTATATGTAACTCAAATTTAAAAAAAAATTTACTCAGAATGTGCACCATATATTGGCACAACAGTCGCCTGCAACAGCAATGCCTGCTGTTGAGAGAATGCACTCTGCCAGCACAGCACAGAGGTCACAGGGACAAAGATACTGGTTTGATAAGTGACCAAGTTTCTTGCAGCGCATCAAATTTTCTTTTCACAATTAAAACAGATTCTCATGTTGGTGGAATTCATGACATAACAAGAATAAAGTAAGAATGAAAATCGCAGCATGTGAATGCATCTCCCATCACCTCAGTGTCCAGTCGCTGTCCAGTGAATCCATTTCAGAGATCAATGTGGAAAGCCTTTCATTGTTGCCTTTGGTAGGCAAAACAAAATCAATTTGCAATATTAGTGTTTACTAGTCAACTAATTAGTTGCAGAGCGAGCACTCATCTATTACTTATGCATTTCCCTAGTGTATATGCTTGTGTGATGCTCTGGGCCAGACCGGAGAATTATTATTTTTTGTACTTTGTGTGTTTGTCTGTGTGTCTGCCCACGCACACCCGCTTGTATGCAAATGCTTGGAACATGGAAAAGCCTACTCTCATCCGTACCTTCTGTCTTTCCATCTGTTTGATTTCTGATGTGTGTGTGTAAGTATTTATCTTGGCTGTAAGTTTGTTTGTGTGTGTGTGTGTGTGTGTTGCAGCCAACATTAAGTATTTTACTTCTTTCAGTTAATTATATACAATTATAGGCATTCCAATCAAAGGTGTTAATCATTGATTATGTATGTTTACCTTGATATCTCATTACTTTACAAACATTACCTGAATGCTTATTACTTGAATGCTTATTATTAAAATAAAAGTAAGTTGTTGTTGTTATAACAGTTAATTATATACAATTATAGATATTCCAACACACATCATGTTATTATTTATTGATTTATGTTTGATAGCACACTTGTTAATAAACATTACTGACATTTACAGATAGATTACTAATTATTAATATTACTACTACTACTACTACTACTACTACTACTAATTTGTCATTGGTAGCACTACTTTTATTGTTTTCTCACGTGGATTAATCCATTCCGCTGTTTTATTCCAATCCCTAAGTCAATTTAGATAAAAACATCTACTAATTGAATAAATATGTCAGAATAAATAACAGTGAGCTTTACATGAAGAATTGAATACCAACACTGCAAACACCTTTCTTTCTTTCTTTCTTTATGAAAAAAGCTAAATAAAAAAAATCGTAATTCAGATACGGAAAGCACATTGTATTGGGATATTGGCTGACATAGTGTGTTTTTGGCAAGCTGTACTGATACTTTTTCTCACGCACTGCCCACACCATCTCCTCTTCCTTCTTTCCTCGCTTGCCCATCTGTCATACTGTGAAGAAGAGACGGAAACATTCAGATTCAGCACACAGTTGGTTTAATCAGCTATTTCCCCACCTCAAGAGATGTGTGTGTGTGTGTGTGTGTGTGTGTGAGAGAGAGAGAGTGTGATTATGTGTGTATGCCTGGCATCCTGTGCGATTGGAAATCGTAAAGTTGCACTCATACATCTCAGGCCTGATGTCCTGCTGCTTTCAGTTGAGAGGTACTGCACTGCTGACCACAGCAGAGAAAAGTAGCATAGAATTACTGTTCAGACTCACACTATTGGTTTTACCTACACAAGCAAAGGCTATAAGCTTCAGAAGAGTTGAAAAACAAGATATTTAACAATAGTCCTATAATAGTTCTTCATAGTCATCACAGCGCACTGCAAATATGTATTCGGCTTTGTGGATTTCTGTGTACATCCGTACACAGAACCCCCCCCACACACACACACACACACACACACACATATTCTAAGCAAAGGCTTGTGTCCAACATGTAATCCCGGTTCCTTAGTGATTAGTGGCCAATTACCCATTTGTACTCTGTCTTGTATCTCTTGGAGGATTGAGAACATTAGCCGATCATTTGGCTGCTGTTTCTGCTCTGGGTGGAGTCTGTAGACGAGGTAAAGGACAAGACTCTGGGTAGGTGCCCAGAGTTTAATTATTCATAGAGGAGGAGAATGCAAATGATTAGTCTTCTTTCCAATTTAACAGACATCCACTGACACTGATGGGTCAATGACTTGACCCTAATTTTTTGTCCTATCTATTAATTTGTTCAAAAATACAATAACAATTACAATGATACAATACCCGGAAAAGTACCTTAGTATAAGCATAATCTTTTATTACTAATTAAAAATAGGGATGCACCGAATGTTCGGCAACCGAAATTATTAAATAATAAGCGAAAAGACCGAATAAATTGTACCGAACAATGATATGACGCGATCAAATAGCAACCAGCGAAGAGTGAGAGGCGCACACTCTTTATAATGCAGCACACATGTCAGCAGTGTGGAAGTATTTAAAACTGTCAGAGAAAGAGGAAAAAATCAATACAAGCACCGACAGCGAGAGACTGTTTAGGACTGCATCGCATGTCTTCGATGAGAAGAGGAAGGGGTGATTGTTGCTGGTTACTGTATGATGATTGAAATCGCGAAATGGCCTTAAACAATTAGTAAATAAACTGCAGAACGTTATGTTTTCTAATACACGCACGCATTGCATGTATTCTGACAGCGCTGCACGAACTCGCAGCAGATCTGCTTGTTAACCAGGGTTCAAAGTCCCAAAGCGCGAGGAAAGTCTGCGCTGAAACAGTGTTACTCATCAGTTGCTCAGTCACATTTTTATTAATTTTTACAAGGCATGTGACAATGCGATACTTAAGACGTATTCGTAATGAGACTCATTTATAAATCTGCTGTTGTCAACAATAAGCATTGAGGTCTTCCTGCGCGTTTCCGCCAAAATAAAAGTTGACAAAAAGCAAGAACTCCAACATTCATAAATGTTAGTATTGTAATTCTACTGTTGTTCTGAAAAAATAAAAAGTAAGGCAATATAATGATAATAATAATTACAACTGCTCTGTTAATACATTTATTATAACATTCACACACAGTGTTCAAATTAGGATCTGTAATATTTTCTAATGTTTTAAAAGAAGTCTCTTCTCAGATATATAATATTATCCACATTGTTTTAATATTATATTTTATGTATGTGTATATACACGCACGCACGCATGCATACATACATACATACATGCATTATCCATCCTGTCATTCTCCAAATGGTTGCCACGGGGTCACAGTTTTATTTTATTTTATTTTTTGCAAAATTAGTAGAGCTGTGCTGTTGAAATATCATTGTATGTTTGTGCTTGACTGTCAGAAGGTGTGGTAGATGCATTTGCATGGGGTGTTGTTGCTCACCATGGTCTTGCTTTAATTTGCCTCACTAAAAGTTTTTCCCCACATTGCCAACTCTACAAGCGTTCTCTGTGGTCCAGTTTGCATTCAGACTCATACTCTCTCTACTCACTCCTCACTGGCTCGCTCACCCTCTCATTCCAGCGCTTGGCAGATGTAGGTGTGAACACTGCCAGACAAAGCGGAGGCTGAACCTGTGGCTTCCTCGCTTAGAAGATTGTGTTTGACTCATCCATGCATGTCACCATAGCCAGACAAGACAAACAACCAATCTCCTGAACCACCTCGGCTGTTATCCTCCTCGCTCTGACTTTCCTTCCCTCTTTGTCTCTCTCAGTTTGATCACTCACTCATTACGTCGTAATCTTGCAGAGGCTTCTTTGTGCCATCCTTGCCTCATTGTGCTGGATCGATGTGTCACGAACGGCCTTATTATGTCTCCTCAGCCCCCATGTCATCAGCTGAATGAATCCTGAGTTAATGAACGTCCCTAGTCTTTAAGGTTAATTTATTTATGCTGTGTGTCTGCATGTGATCAGTGTGACATTGACGGTTTGAGTTTAGTTTTAAATTGGCAAAGTACCTGTCTGTCTGTCTTTCTATTGTTTGCTATTTTTGCTATATTTGTTCTCTTTTGTTTTCTTTAGCCGCGTTTCCACTGTCGGGCTAAAAGCGGCGTGCTAGTGCGTGCCAGGGCCAGTCGCGCTTCCACTGTCACTTCCGGGGCTTGATCGTACCTCGTCGGTGCTTCCTCTGGGCCAACGGCCCGGGTTTTTTGGCCTGACGAAAACCTTGGGCCAAAGCGGGCCAGCTGGGGCTAGAGGAGTGGTTATGAGCAAAGGCGGAGTTTCTCCGCGTCTGGAGAGCGCCAGCGCTACGGATCATTTCATAAAGTTAACAGCTATAACACCAGCATTAAAGACTTTTAAATTAATTTTAGTTCAAAACTCACTTTCAGACAGCAGCGAGTGTTTGAAATAACTTGATCCGATGTGGGTTATGATCACCATACAAGGCAGAATTATTTATAAGCGATGCAAAAGACAATGCACGCTACCCCATTAACGTTACCATAGTAAACATGGTAAATGCGACCGCTTGAAGAAATCAGACGTCAGCTTCTTATTCTCTATCACAATCGTGTAGGCTATTTATTTAGTAACATATTCTACCTGTCATTAAGTCTAGTCTCGAGAGTTTAGCTCCACGTATGTCATAAAAATATAATAATGTTTTTTGTTCGGGAGCTTTTATAAAAATATAGAAATGATAATTCTTTCTAAATGTGATGTATAGCCTACTGTGACCTACAAATAAACAGAAACAGACTTGACTGAATAAGTAGTTAGGCTATGTTCATACCGCTTTATTTCTGTGTGACTAATTTTCAGTCCTGATAAATTCATTATGATGATCAATGTATCACTTATTATTCAGTGAACAACGGCTATTTACCGCTGATTACAGAACTGGCTTTTCTGACAAGATGCGCGTTAAATATCGCATGCGATTTATCGTGCAGCCCTAATTATTTGTTTGGTCTGTTGTTCGGTCTACCTATCTTTTCATGTATCTGTCTGTCAGTCATAGCTGTGTTGTGTCATAGAGTTTCTATTTGTTTATGTGCATAGAGAAACATGAGCTGAAGAGGACTAGGATAATTAACTCAGCATTACTTGAGGAGCACAGCTAAACAGAATCTTGAAAGTACGCAATGGCAGCTTGGTTGTGTTTTTGGCACTGAGATGCCTGTATAGAGCAGAAAAAGAAGGTGATACTGTGTTTTCCCTTCAGTGCACTTCCTAGCAAACCTGTCTCATGAGACATGTACTGTACAGCCCCCCAAATTCCCAAAGTCAGGGCGTCCTCATTCATAATGGATACTCAGTGACTCTCTCTGCGCTGACTGGTGCCACTGAGGTTCAAGCCTCTGACTGAAAGTTTGTCGCAGATGATTAACAGACATTAATAAAGTCCAAGCCTTAGGCTAGATCACAGAAGTGTTAGCACGGTTAGCAAAGCACAGTTTGATGGCAGTAGTGATAGAGCAGCTTTTTAGCACCGTTTAGCCCTCACCATTTACTCCCAAGGGCAGCGACTTTCAATTTCATGTTCAGTTATGGCACATTAATAAAGGATAGCTACTCTGCCATATTTATTTTGCATGACTAAGCAGAGAAAGGATAATGATAATGAAAAAAACTAATGATAGACCAGAGGATGACTTGAGGGTGAGGAATAATTTTCGTAACATTATTTCACATAGGACGTCTAACTAAAATACCCTTATTTGGAGAGCAGTGAATCTGTAGAGGCATTATGGACTATCAGACTTATTTCTACATATTTTGTATTTTATTATTTGAATGTATTCTGCAGTGGTGTTTTGTTAGTATAATTGTGAGATGATGTGGTAAACCATTCTCTCTGTTGAAGATGGTTAGCTTTTGTTCATCACAAACTCATTTAAATAATCACCAAAAGCTTGAATAGAAAAGTGGGATCAGTGTAGTCCAAATTTATGAACAAATGACTGGTGTGAGACAATTCTTTTTAATAAATCAAAAACAGGTTTCACAATTTGAGTTGAATTACTGAAATAAATGAACTTTTCCACGACATTCTAATTTATTGAGATGCACCTGTATTCTTACTAGTTGTGCCATATTTTTATAGCCATTCCATGTAGTTTGATTCATGAACAGTTGACTCGGAGTTGATTCTTTTTAATGAGTCATTCAAAAAGATTCAGAAACTCACAAATTAGCACTGTGGTACACCTATATTCATAGAACATTGATAATGATATCAGTATGGATTATCAAGTTCATCTGAATGTTTATAGTGTTAGATTATCTTTTTACAATGTAATACCCCTTTTTATTCAAGGGAAGCAATTACTGAGAAACTTACCCCCCGTTGCCTGCATAAGTTGAGTTGAGTTCAGTTCAATTCTTGTTCAGTGTGGATCACTTTAATGGGGGGCTGTGATGTGCAATATGCTTGGTTCTATCTGTGTATCGCCCACTGGGTTACCATTGTTGCACCACTGCACTCCAATTTCGCCTGTGAAACCCTAGATTTATGGCCAGGCTTTCTCATTATAGATAACTGATATCTGTAGCTTTGGGTGCTTGTGGAAAAAGGTCACAATCGTTTGAGCCATTTCAACTCTTATGTGAAACAGCAACCATCTTATAAATAAGCAGGCTTTGTTCTCCTCAGTTCTTTTGGAAACCCAAATAAAAACTTTTATTTCCTCCTTAAAAATCATTTTCTACTTGAAGTTCTTGTGACCAACATGAGCAGATTTCTGAGTCTCAGATAAATACCTGTCACTGACTTCAGCTAAGCAGGCTTTATGAGGCACAGCATATTCTTTGACAATTTATCTATTCACATTGCCCCAATGCCTCAGAAGCCTTCTGTGTGGTTTTTGATGAGGCCTATTTGTTTTTCCAGAAGAGCTACAGCCTTTTGTTGTTCCACAGAGGGTGATTATTCAAAGACCGAAGCGGTGCAGTTCCTGCTGCATCCTAATATACACACACACACACACAACACCATTAGGTCTTATTAGTCGTGGACCACAGGACAGCAAATTATTAGAATCCGTGATGAATGAGTTGCAAAGGAGAGACAGTGTTATTTCAGTGAGCACTTTGGCCTGTATAGGGAGTGTATTCTCAAATGCCGGAAGAAGAAGAATGACAAGAAAACAACTGCAGTTATACACTGACCAACAGACTCAGAGCAGTGGATCTTTTAATAAGTCTGGCTCATGTTTGTAGAAGACTCTTCGTTAAAGGTTTAGCGTTTCTCTTTATGAAAGGCCTAGTACAAAGAAGCTACGGCAAAGAAAGACCAGCTCTAAAGCCTCTTACCTTTGTTGCTAATTTACATGCCGGTGTACACATGGTCAAGTGGAGGCCTTTATACACATTTGGCCAAAGTTCTCTGGGATTCGTACCGTAATCCTGGAAAATATGTGGTGCCTGTTTGAGGTAGTTTGATGAAACCTAATCACCTCGAGCTGAATTTTGTTGTAAACAATACGTTTCATTACTGTTTCATATTGAAGTAATTCTATGCTCTAACTAAGTCCATCAAAGGCAAGTAATTTTACTTGGTGGCCATCTTCGTAATGCCTCTGGCAGCTACTTTCAATTTGGGTAATGGGTATGTAAATATAGTTTCAATGTGCTTTAATGTTAAAAACCTCAATCTAAAAAAAACAAAAAAAATTTTAATCAACAATAAAATGTGAACAAAATTTTAGCTGCTTTCGTTCATAATTTTGCTAAAATAACTAGTAGGCTATAGTCCAGTTAAAGGGATAATTCATCCAAAAATGAAAATTATGATTCTCAATTTAAGTCACAATTATTTATATAGCACTTTATACAATACAGATTGTTTTAAAGCAGCTTCACATTAATAAACAGTAAAGTAATAGTGTTAATGTTGTAAAATTAATCAATTATGAAACCCATTCAATTTCAGATGTAAAGCAGCTACAGAAGATAATAGTGTCATTATTCTGCTCAATTTAGTTTAAAGTTATTTCAGTTCAGTTAAATACCTGTCAGTGTTGCAAAGTTAAGCATTATGAAACAAGTTCAGTTCAGCTATAAGCATCTCTTTAGAAGACAGTGGTGTTATTTACTTAATTATTGTTGATTCCATTCAGCTAAATAACCGTATCTATATTGCAAAGTTAGTGTTTAATTCAGTTCAAATTTTGTTCTTATCTGATAGTGTAAATGCAGTTAAATCACTTATATTATGGAATATTAATTGTCTTTTAAACCCGTGAATGACATAATTCTTATGTCATTCTAAACCTGTCTGACTCTCGTTTGGTTCTAATATCATTGTATATCATTGGCTTTCATTGTTTGGACCAAAAAACTCCAAGACATTTTTCAAAATATGTTCTTTTAGTGTTCCACAGAAAGTCATACATTGAACTATCCCTGATGATTCTTTACAGTATTTGAGCTTGGCAAATCTTTCGCTCCCAGTTTGTAAATTAAAAACAACATTTCAAATGTCTTGGTCAAAATGTAAATCTTAGTCTGACTACAGTTTGGTAGAGCAGTCTGGTTTAAAAAGAATGTAGAGCTATGTGTCTTGGATTAGGTTGGCAATTTTCTCCCTAGGGTCATATTGTGTGCTGAGCAGCTTGTTGCATGTGGATGAGGTTGGCAGTCTGTCAGCTTCCTATGTGCCTCCCAAGCTTCCTTGTGACCTCAGCATCTCCCTTTCCATGGTGTCGCTTCTGTCAAGATTGTATGAGATATGTGGGGGTGTTTAGCGGTGGATGGAGAAGGGAAGGGTTTTGTGGGATGAGTAGACAGCCATAACGGCTTGTGGGGCTCACAGAAACAGGCTGGAGTGACATTTGTCTCACTGTGGAAATGTCATTACATGGGACTTCACCAGCTGTCTCACTGTTAGACCCCCCAACCAACTGACAGCCAACTGCAGCTGGCATACTGGCACTGCCAGTAGAAAGACAGTAGCTTCGACCTCCATTTCTCTCTTGTCATGTTCATTTTGCTCAGATTTTTGTGTGTGTTTTTTTTTGTTTTTGCTTTTTTGTCTTTGCTTTGATTTTGCTTTGTTGCAGATAATGCAATGGTGCTGATTAATGGCTGATTGTTTTATCCTTTGTTTTTGCTTTGCTTTTCATGCATTTTGTTTGGTTTGAGTTTGTTTTGTTTTGTTTAGGGCTGCCACTAACGATTATGTTGATAATCAATTAGTTGACTGATTATTTTTTCCGATTAATCGATTAATTGTATAAAAAGCCCACTTTTTTTTTTTATTGACAAAAAAAACCCACACTAATTCCACATTTTGCCTAATGTCCTTTAAACAACCGTGCCAACTGAATACTACGAAAATATACAGTGCTTAACTATTTATTAGACCACCTGTCATAATAAAGAGAAAATACAAATATTTTAGGAACCTGTCAAAAAAAAATTTTAATCTAAAAATGTTATTGTCATTTATTGGGCAAATAACAAACGGAAACAAGTAAATAGTATTTTTTCACATAATAACAAAATGGCCTCCTATGCCTTTCATAACGGCTTGCATTCTTGCTGGCATTGTTTATGTACTTTTTGACTGTAATTGGGTATCTGGAAGAAAAAAACACTATGAAGCACTTGACAATTTTTTTTCCTGCCTTTCTTTCATAGATAACGGCAATAATTACATTATAGCACTAGAGATAGCCTACTACTGTTACTAAAGAGCTTACACAGATTGGAGGACTAACCAATACAGAAAGCTAAAAAAATGATTTTGATAATCACCAATACTGTTAGTTTAGAGCAGCAGTTGCACAAACCTTACATAATTTGTTTAAAACTTACATACATTTGTTTTAATAAATTTGTTAAAGGGTTAGTTCACCCAAAAATTCTGTCATTAATTACTCGCCCTCGTGTTGTTCCAAACCCGTAAGACCTTCGTTCATCTTCGGAACACAATTTAAGATATTTTTGATGAAATCTGAGGGCTCTCTGACCCTCCCATAGACAGCAAGGTAGCTACCACGTTCAAGGTCCAGAAAAGTACCAAGATGATCAACAAATTAGTCCGTGTGACATCAGGGGTTCAACTGTAAAGTTACGAAGCTACGAGAATACTTTTTTGCGCAGAGAAAACAAAAATAATGCCTTTATTCCACATTTTCGTCTCTACTGCGTCACTTGTGGACGCGTGTTCAGGACAGTACCATGACGCGAGCGTGTGGCGGCGCCGGCGCTGACCCAGATCCGGCGTGATGACGTCATGATACTGAGCTTCGTAACTTTGCAGTTGAACCACTGATGTCACACGGACTACTTTGTCGATCTTTGTCGATCATCTTGGTACTTTTCTGGACCTTGAACGAGGGTGAGAACTAACCCTTTAAGCACTGTATATAGTGAATATAGTTTAAATCTCTACATTAAAAATTAAAATAATAATAATAAAGATAGTAAAGAAGAATAAAAACACAAACTCGGTGAGACTACAGGTGAGAGGAATGTTCTGCAGGAGCAGGATGCGTTTTGTTTTGGTTTTGTTTTTAGTTGGCTTTTGCTTTGTTTTTGCCGATAACCGATAAATGGCTGATTGTTTTATCTAAATAAATGAAAAATAAAACCATTACAAACTAAAATCAGTGATTGTTAAATGAAAAACAGACATTACATTTAACAATATTAAATTATTATTGTTTTCTAAATGTAAATATATCCAGTATCCTAAACCGATAAATAAAAAAGGTAATAACAGTAATTGATCTAATACAGATATATTGTACTTCCCTGATTTTTCTATTATGTTTCTCTTACTATTGTTTTTAATGGATTAAATCAAGAATTATCTATGTGTTTATCTCTTTTTGTGACCACTGCCTGCGTTATAATGTGTTCCATCACTTGTGGCAACCCAATGACTCTCTGGCCGACCTGCATGAGCAGGAAAAAGCTTTCCTAGGTGAGGGGTCTCGGCAGAGCTGGTTTGGTAGAGCCAGCACTGTGAGTTTCAGCTTAAAAATATATCCATGAAACCCAGAACTAAATGGACATCCAACTAGTGAGTGAACATGCTCCAAAGGAGACATGATAGGTACGGCAACCTTCTCTCAGTGTTGGCCACCTTAACTGGCAGCTCAGGATCTATAATGATCTCGTCTACAAGCCCTGAATAGATCCATAATGAAAGCTATGCAGATTCTGAAGATATGAGGGAAATACAAAGCAGGTCAAATTAAGTGTCAAACCCCTATTCCTTCTCTTTCCGCTCCAATTATGGAAGCCCAGCCTGCCGTAATGAGTTATCGCCTATGAAATGAGGGAAAAGGGAAGGTGGGGAGGGTTGAGGTGGTGAAGTGTGAATGAAAAGTGTTGTTGAGACCCCCTCCGCTCTGTCATATTTGCTTATGTTAGATATCTCAAGCGGACCACAGACCAAAAGGAAAGGCGAAATGTCGATACGTGACAGATGTTTGTGTGTCGCTCCAGTTCACCAGACAGCTTGTGCAGATAATGCTGGTTTCCCTGATCTGATCCGATTGCTTACTGCCTGGCTGCATTGGCCAATCCTATTTACCTTACTTTTCCTTGGCCCACAGGTCCTGGAATCCATCTTCAAGATGTGATCTCCTTAGCTGTCTCAGCTGAGCCCAATACGCCAGCTTTGGCCTTCTGATCCGTGCTCAGGCACATGTTAAACAGGCTTTCCAATCCGTGGCGTGCATCCTTAATTATTGTTGATCTGGATGTTGTTGGAAGCAGTCAACCTGAGCCAGATTCCACAGCCACAGAATTAGAGCCGTAAAACACCACGGGTTGTCTTTAATTTAAATGTGAGAAGTTTCTTTTATAAGGAGTTAGAGTAGATGTTTATTTTATAATTCACCTTTTCGTCTGTCCTTAAGGTCACTCGTCATCATGTTTAATGATCTCCTCTGCTTCATCAGGGACATATGGACTGAGCAGTTTTTTGGGTTTATCATAATTAGATGAGGGATAATTAATCAAGGGGAATGCTTTATCTTTAGAGATACTGAAATTAGTCGTGTAGAGACTGCCATTCACCTTAATACTTGACCACCATGGAGTAAGTAACTAGGGGTTTGGGAATATTTGAGATGGAGGATCATCCATTATTTAGTTTTAGTTCGACAGGTTGCTCATGTTAGTAGAATGTATTGTAAGTGTGTAGTCATTTCCCAGTTTGTCAGAGAAGTGATAGTCATTGTTTTTATATGTGTGTTATTATTGGCTATTTATGGTTTGCCTTAAGCTATTGTACAGACAGTTTAATGCAACATGCTGTATTAAAATCATTTTCTAAAAAGCATTTCTAAAAAAAAATCAAGAGACACAATTCTACAAATAGGAGCAGAATGGAAGTAACAAGTAAAGAACTTTCTATTCATCAAAGAATCCTAAAAAAAAAAAAAAGATCACTGTTTCCACAAGAAAATATTAAGTAGCACAAGTCTTTTTGACAGTGATGATGATAATAATAATAATAATAATAATAATAA
Organism: Sinocyclocheilus rhinocerous; assembly: GCF_001515625.1. Taxonomy (NCBI): domain Eukaryota; kingdom Metazoa; phylum Chordata; class Actinopteri; order Cypriniformes; family Cyprinidae; genus Sinocyclocheilus; species Sinocyclocheilus rhinocerous. Next base: position 274,253 of record NW_015659710.1, on the reverse strand, counting down.
TTATTATTATTATTTCAGCTCTGCAGGAATACATTAAAAGTTAAATTATATTCAAATAAAAAAGTTATTTTAATTTGTATAATATTTCATTATATTAATGTATTTTCATCACCTATTGAATGCAGCCTTGGTGAGCATAGGAGACTTTCTAAAACATAAAAAAAAAAAAAGAATTTATATAAAATATAAAAAATATAAAATAAAAATAAATTATACCCACACCAAACTTTTAAACTATAGTGTACATTTACATTGAATGGGAAGTTTCTGGCAGGGGACAAGATCGGAGTAGTGAAATTATGGCAAAATTAACTTTTCAGCACTCTATAATAGAAAAAAAAAGTAATTAAAGAGGCACAAACTATTATAATTTGTCTCCTTTTTCCCCTTTAAAATCATCCTGGGGACAGAAGAATAGAACCATTTGTGTGTGTCTTTCCTATTGAGAGAAGAGAAGTGGAGAAATGAAGTGAAATAGTAAGATAAACATGTCTCTGCTGTTGTAATCTCCGCCTCACGTTGAATGAGGTGACTGTAGAACATTATTTCTATCTCTCCATTATATTGAAGGATTAGTTTACAGTTAGGTGAGCTTGATCTGCTTACCAACGTAATGTAATCACACAAACATTTCATTTTTTACGTCATCAAATCTATCCAGATGGTATTTCTATTCCAGTTTCTGGGGTGGAAATTATGCAAGAGATGTGTAGTTTGTGCTGCTTTCTACAGAACCATACATCATTTTTACCTAATAATTAAAAAAAAAAAACCTAGTAACTTCAGTTGTTTTTTTTTGTGATACTACAAGTTACTACTAAAGTTAATACTAAGTGGACAGTAAGTGGAACTACTATGTCATGATTTCAGAAAAGAAAATTGAATAAAAAATGTGTAATGATACTTCTGGGAAGAGTTTCATCTTTATCCTTTATGCTAGATTTTGGGTATTTTTGGTTCACTACTTCACCATCACATCCTTGACTCACTGCATTTCTGTGGCTTTAACTTGCTCTTATATTGCTAAGGGTGGCCCAACCAGTTATTAGGTTTAGGGGGCAAACACTTTTTCACATGTAGTTTTGGATTTTGTTTTCCCTTAATAATAAAAACTGCATGTCGTGTTCACTTGAGTTATCTTTTACTAATATTTAAATTTGTTTGATGATCTGAAACATTAAAGTGTGACAAACATGCAAAAAAATAAGACATCAGGAAGGGGGCCAACACTTTTTCACACCACTGTATGTATGTTGCACTGAACCCAGTATATGCCTTTAACCTTGACAAATTGTGATAGACCATAAAGTCAATAAACAATACAGTGGATGTATTCTTTACCTTCTCCTAAGCCAAATAACAACTGCAGGCGACATAAATGTGAACGACCAGTGTGATTCAGTGGATAGTCTTTGCTGTCAGTCTCAAGGGAGACTGAATCCTGCGAGCAACCTGTCAACAGCAATGGGTTATGTGAAGTTGCAGAAATACCATTCTGTTCTTTTGTTTCTCAGCAACAACTATTTCTAAAAGAAAATAGGAAATATTCCTGATGATTGTAAGGGAATGATTTGAATCTGTTTTGAATGCCTTATGCCAATCTGTAGTTATGTTAAGGGCTGTCTCTATCATTTGTCTGTGTCTGTATCGGCAGCAGAAACTAAACCATCCTTCACATGTCTGGTTTTTGACAGTGTGGCTGTCTGTGAACTCAAGAAATCTCTATGTATTTTTAACTGAAGTTGCATAATCTAGTAATATTTGCTTGTAGAGATATAATGCTGCGTAAGCCTGATTGCGGAATCACCCGTCGTCTGTATGCACGTACAAATAATTAACTGCGCTTGAAGCTTTCATAAAATTAAAAATGAAACACCCAAAACTGTACATGGCATCATCACGAAGATGAACAATATGTTTATACGTGAAATTCCTGAGGGGACGTCAGATGGCGTCACGTGGTGACGTAATGATGTGTGCCATTAATCTAACTATGTACTATAACATGTAAAACGGGAACATGAAAGGAATATTCTAAAAGCAAATCATGTAAACACCATAATCATAATATTGGCTTATTTAGAATAAGGTAAATAATTAGATTACTGATGTCCATGTAAGCATAGTCAATGTTGTTCTCTAATACTCTGATGACACTCCGGTTTTCGCTTGGCTAGCAAGGGCTTTTGTTTGTCAGTGACAAGGGTTTTATTTTTGGTAAATGGCCTAGAGAGGTTGATGAGGGGTTTGTGTATTCTGTTTGGAGATTTATTTTTTTTTTTTAGTTGGAGTGGTGAGTATGAGGTTGGCTCTGTGAAGTTCTGTCAAATGGGCTTCACATACAGCAGTGTGCTTCCTCTGAGCCTCCCCCTATCAGACGTTTGCCGTCTCCACGGTTCCCAGACTACAGCGATGAAAGTTTGCTTTTAAGTTAGCTGCTGTGTGTGTGTGTGTGTGTAAGTGGGTTACTGAATAAGAAAGAAAAAGAGTGAGAGTTGGATGGATGGATGTATTGATATTATGTTGTATTATATTATACATACTCATCAATTATATAGTATTTGCTGAGAAAATCATGGCTTTTCATTTAACTTTTTATTAAGACTAGTTTTTTTAGTGTTGGTAATTATGTATTATAGTAATATTATAAATATTACATGTATATAATATAAATTTAATTGTAACAAACCTCTGTTATGTCTATAATAGGCCTCAAAATACAACCGGAGATCTTCACAACCTATTTGCCACCTTGCTGCTGAGATTGTCTGTGTGATTTCTAGACATTTGCCGGTATTCAGTAATGCGATATATCACGGTAATGAATATGCACGATATTGTTATCGTGGGCACTTGAAAATACCGTGAATAAATATTTATTACAAATTATTCTGATTTTTTAAATGCATTTTAAGATACCATCTGAATCAGTCACTGTGAAAAACATAGGATTTGGAGCTGGGATTAACCCAGAATTTTTGACCTTTGTGACTTTCTATGCTGTCAGACCTCCTTGGATTGACGGACTTTTCAGTGCTGTCAGACTTGGATAAACAAGGCGACTGTCCTTTGCCAGAAGGCCCCTGGGCTTGCACAGTACAAAGATCAGTCTGGGCTGAACAGCCTGGCTGGGCCACTCTGCACCCTGCAATTGTGTTTGCAGTCCTGACATGGCACATGGGGCCAGGCAGGAGACATGCTGCTAGCCAGAAGCGTGAGGAGGCCAGCGGGAGCAAGTGCCAGGCTTGTGGTGAGCTCACAACCCTCTATGAAGCTGTGACACAAGTAAGTCTCAACAAGTCTTAGAAAATTTCAAATCTGTATGGTCAAACCATTGCAAACTTGTAGACTAAAGTGCCCAATGCTTCTTGAGCATATTGGAATAAATATAATAAACTATTGCGATTGTGAAGAAAGTTGCAGAATTCCCATATGTTGGAGCAGGATAGTGGGTGGAATATTTTCCCATCCCTGTCATTTGTGCCATGTGCTGTGGCTTTATCCTTCATCAAATCCTTGCCATTTTTCCTGCTACTTTCAATCAGCACCACATGACTCTGACTGCATTTAAAGGGTCCCATTAGTTTCCACCAGACCACCAACTATGTGCTCCCGAAGTATGTGTCCTCAAAGAGGAGCTCAGTCATTGTTGCTTGGTTACTTTGGCTTAACTACTGGATCCAGCCTGGTTTAAATAAATTACCCACTATTCATACATCAGAGGCGGGGGGATTAACACCCCACTGGAATACAGGAGCTTAGTGGGGCATAGCAATCCTCAAATATGGACAATCAGAGAGACTCTTGGGTGCAGATTAATGTTAGCTTGAACCCAGATGAAAAATATCTTATGATCTAAAACATGTCTACAATATCTAGAAAATCTGGGGCTGAAACGATTAGTTGACATTATCGACAACGTCGACAATAAAAAAAATTGTTGACATATTTTTGTTGTTGAATAGTCGTTTGATCTCATTTGACCTAATGACCAGCGTGCATGGTGTTGTAGCACAATACTGTAATCCAGCTCTCCCGGATGCAATTCAAGAGAAGATGACATGAATGGACATGAATTTTATGAATCTCTGATAGAGTGGATGGATACACGGGACATGGAAATGCAGCTAATTGAGTTCAAGAATTCAGCACTGTGGACGACCAAATTTGTAGAACTGCGCAAAAAGTTGGAAACCACATTAGTGCACAATCAAGGATCTTGCATTTTCACATGCTGGACATCATTGCCAGATAAATTCTGCTGTCTCAAAAGAGTTACTTTGGCTTTGCTGACAGTCTTTGGGTCGACATACCTCTGCGAGCAAATATTCTCGCACATGAACAACATGCTCTGCCCCTCTCGCACTCGCTTGAGTTTTGATCACTCCGAAGCATGTGTGCAACTTAAGGTGACACACTACACTCCCAAGATCAGACGGGGCTCAGCATAGGAAAACAGGACCAGGGCTCACACTAACTGCTATACATGTTTACCTGTTTTTATTTTGCATTTGCCTACACAGGGCCCTGTTGGGTTTTTTAAAACATGTGGAAAGCAGCATTAGATCATCAGTCCAATAATATTTGTGTTCCATACACTTGTTGCTCTATTTTTTGTTCTCAGGAATTATTTTTATTTATTTATTATTATTATTTTTGTTGTATGAAAGCTTAACAGCTTATAACGACAGCTCAAAACATTTTATTTTAATATTGTTCCATTGGTAAACTTAACATTTACCAATGTTTTTAAGAGAACATGTCAATGTTCTCTTAAAAACAGTTTGGAAAGAATCTTTTTATCACTAATTTAATGCTTTACTGACAAGATGCGCGTTAAATATCGCATGCGATTTATCGTGCAGCCCTAGTTTAATGCTTTTTTGCTGCTTTGTGTCCCCAACAATACAAATGTTGTTTCTGTTATGCGTGTTATGTTTATGGACAGTTTAAATCTACTGAACAATTATATTGTGATATAATAAATAAACCATAATATTAAACGTTAAAGTTGATATGGCACAGTAACTGCCAAGAAAAAAATTAAATGGCACCCCTGGTCTAGACTGTTATCTAGAATATCTGTTTATTGTTCTATATATCCTATCTATCTGTCCTTTTATGTACAGTATAATTGTATCTATTGTTTTATATATCATTCTATTTTTATATCTCTGTCGTTCTGTCTTTGTTGTTATACATATCATTCTTTCCTGTTGTTTTCTCCAATGAATATTCTTTTGTTAGCGAAACGAGGTGTATGTAATGCTTCATCTTTAATTTAGAACATGCAGTGCTCCATTTATGACATTAGTCTCTCTGCGTTGTTGCCAGAGATGTCCACCTGCTGAGTACCACGGGAGATGAAAGGAGACGGATGGACACGTGAATAGACTTCATTCCACCGGTGTCTCGTTTTTGGCAGTGCCGAGATTTGTGCACAGATTGTTGTTCTCCACCCACCCTCCCCCACCAATGTAATCAGTGAGCAAATGGTAGACACCAGGAAGCCCACTCTTGTGAGGCACGCCTCGCCCACCTTTGCCACAAATATGGAGAGAGAAAAAAAATGTGTGCACAAGCAATTTGTTATTGGATGGAGACACTCGATAACATCTTGCCTGTTCATTTCCTCCTGCCTCCCGTAGCTGCAATATAGCACTTATTGTGTGCTCTTTACATTCACCGAATAACTCCGGGTGTTATCATGCATGTGATGCTCATCTGCTAAATTAATAAATGTAAATTTGTGTTGAGGCACTATTGTCAGAGGCCAAAAATTCATAAGAACTTTCTGCAGATGAGTGGCACAGTTTTTGTTCAGCAGCGCAGTATGCATAATATCCTCATTAAAAAAATTGAAATTAATTACTTTAGAGTGCTTTTGCTTTGCGTCTTAATGAGGTGATTAAATGGCTGCACACACCCATCATTTTCTTCTTCAAAATGCATTTCAGTGTTTAAAATGCCCCAGATATTTAAAATATAATTATTTTTTAGCCATTTCTGTTTTTGATATTTGGTAACATTATTTTTCACACTGAGAATTTATTGCATATAATTGCATAAGTGCATGAAAGCATGAAAACCGTGATATACCATTCAAAAGTTTGGGGTAAATATGATTTTTAAAAGTAAATTTATTCAGCATGGATGCATTAAATTGATCAAATGTGAGAGTAAAGTCATTTATAATATTACAACAAAAAAAAAAAAATATATATATATTTCAAATAAATGCTGTTCATTAAAGCTGCAGTCGGTAACTTTTGGCGCTCTACAAAAACACGGTTTGGAAAATGGATTCATGGTGTACTCGCTTATTATATAAATTTTGTAAATTTTGAACAGAAAAAAGTTACAGAGTGCAACTTTAAACTTTCTGTTGATCAAAGAATTCTGTATCAGTTTTGCCATAACAGGAATAAATTACATATAAAAAAAACATTTTAATGTATTGATTACTGTATTGATCAAGTAAATGCAGCCTTTGTGACCATAATAGACTTTCAAAAACAGTAAAAATTTTAATAATTTATATATTTATTTATACATTATATATTATTTTATACTACGGGGCTGTTGAATGCTTGAATTGAGGGAAGCTCATGGAAAACATAGTTCCAGGCAGGTCTTGACCGCATTACGAAGTGTCCATATCACTTCGCCAAATGATTATAGTTAAAAGGTCCTTTCAGCCTAAAACAACCAAAATAACCAAAACCCACAACAACACTGGCCAAACAAATAAATACAGTAAACAATAAGATAAAAACAACAGATTGTTCCCCTCTTTTTTTGACACAAAATTACATTTTATTATGAAAGGAAAACATATGCTCTACTAAAATAATGCGCACCTGAGGTGGTGATGCGGCCACGACGCAAAGCAGAGTTTTTTCAAAATTATTTTTCTACTATATAATATAATATAATATCATATATAATATGCAAGTTCTTATTAAGATGATTTTATTAAGGTTTTTTATTAACAGAAGGAAATGCAAAAAATACGGTGTCCATGAAAAGAATATAAATAGTAAATAGAATGTAATGAGAATCGTATTGAAAAAAATGTTAAAACATTATTTTAAGGACCAATTCTCGCTTTTAACTAGTATGCACATTACTAGCAAATTGGCTGTTTGTTTGTACTTATAAAGCACATATTAATGCTTTATTTTGCATGGCTATATTTTAGATCCCTTAATCCTGCCCCATACCTAAACTTAACAACTACCTCGCTAACATACTAACAATTAACTTAAAATATGGATCTTAAAATAAAGGGTGACCAAAAAAATGTAATAAGCAAATATTGCCCCTTAATAAAAAAACACTGACACTGATCTATAGAGCATGGTGGAAGGCCACAATACGAGAGTGCTAAGCGTGAGATATTACACAAAGGCTGACAACCCCAGTGAGCTCACAAGAGAAGGTAAAACAAAGATATCGAAGGCGCAATTACAAAGACCATTTCATGGCCATTAATAATATGAATGAGCTGTGTTCAAATTAAATCCAGTGACAAGAGACTTGGTAAATCAACACACCACCACAAATGGCTTTCTGTCAATATGATTTTTGCCTGGCAGGCGATACAGTTCTGATGATGTAATGAGCAATTATCCTTGAGTAATAGTTCCAGTTGTTCCTCCATCTAATTTAGCGACGCAGTTTTGTATTAGCGGCACTACGGGACTGAGAAGTTGAGACCCATTAATCTCCTTGCTGCTGCTGTTGCTACTAGAGTTTATATTTACGCTGTAAGTTTTACTGACTAATGTAGTTAGGAAGCATCCTTGATTTATGCCAATTTTAATTAAGAGGAAATAATTGTGTTGCAGCACAAATGGACTGAATAGTCTTTTTGCTTTTTGATGCAGACGTTTAAGTCTCTTTCGAAACCTCTTTAGTCTGACTTTGCCTTAGCTAAAACTCGCTTTGAAAACCCCAGACATTTAGGAGAGTGCAGTTTTTGTCTGGTTCCTTGAAGGCTCTCAAAGTAATCCCAAAATAAGATGTATGAGCGTTTTAAAGCAGTTTAAGGAGCCATATTGATCGACATCCTACAAAATGGACTGGAAGGAACAACTGTGTCTGCAGAAGTCCAGCTCACCTGATCTCCACTGAGCGTCGGGGTTTACGCAGCCTTGCTTTGGGAGAAATGCTCTAGATCAATAAGCCATTAGCACCCAAATGAGCAGACCTGGGAAGCTTGAGCCCAGTATAGTGTGACCTTAGCCCCCGGTGTCATTTGTTAACGTTCTTATCTCCCTGCCTTTTGACGTCCACCTGGACAACCTGCATGCGTCTCAAAAGCTGAACCGCTCCCTGGGATGCATCATTGCCTCAGGCTTTGCAAACACGGCAGTGAGTCTTGAAATGAGATTTCAGCACTATCATTGTCTGACTGCTCGGCCTAAAAAAACGGTATCTTTCTCTAGTTGTGTGTTTACAACTGTTACCTGTATTTCCCATTGGACATTTCAGACTTTAGGCCTTGGTTCTGCCATGTAACTCTTTCCTTCCCCACTGTTTGTCCTTGCCTTGCTGCCACAGTAAATCAGTATCATGTATTTAGAGGGCACCAGTGAGAGAGCAGTGTCCCGCTGCTTTTGTGGGGCTTAGATCCAGGTTGCCGGATCTGCCACCCTGCTGCTTGTCTCACCCAGCTGCCCCTTCACTGCTCTCATCCCCAGAACGATGATAATGAGACTCATGGAGATAACGCCGCATAATCACACTCAGATTCTGGCAAAATTATGTTCTTACATATTTATGTTTTTAAAGGGTTACAGCTAAACTGCTATTAACATAGAAGAACAACATGTTGTGGATAATCTGCATGTTTAAATATGCTTGACACGTAGCAGCTTTTTGAGGCGGTCTACTGACCCATATTAAATTTGCTTTTCATGCTGAAAATTTTTGCACTTGGTGTCCAGGGGTAAAATTTAATTACTTTTTGTACATTTCCATTGCATTTCAATAAATATTAAGGTGAGTTTAACCAGAGATAAAAATACTGTCATCATTATTTACTTTCAAAATCCTTGTGCTGTTGTTTTGTCCATCAGAATGCAAAAAGAGAATTTTTAGAGTCTCCTTGTAAATCTTTTTCCATATAGCAGCAATTCAAAATGACCATGTCTATATCCCAAAAAATATTACTTATAAAATTGTACACCAATACATTAATAATATAATTTTAAAAAAAATTGTAATCGTCTTTATCACAGTTACACTGTTGCGTGACCTTGCTGTGCTACGTGGTCTTGAAAACATATAGTTTGCACGTGTTTTTAAGAATTGCGGTTCAAAAACAAGTGATTTTAAGCTGTAACGCAATCAGCAGCATAAGAGAACTTATTTTGCTAAATGCGCGCTGCCTGAGAGACTGTTTCTGAGCACTGTCGGAGAGGCGCACGCATGTGAAGACGGTGCTCATAGAGTGCGGGAGTATTGAACTCCCGAGTTGAGTTTTTTTGCCGCTTTATAGGCCTTGAACTGTTAAATACACACACTTGTATGTGTCAAAATGTAGGTATTTGCAAGTATCTTTGTAAACCGTAAGTTAGGTCTAAGTGAAAGCAAACAGCTGAGAAAGAAAACACGTGTAACTGTATATTGGATCCTTTTTTTATTCTTACTTTAATAAGAATATATATTTCATTTACATACTGAAGAATATCCAGTGTTTTTATACATTTGATTACTTTATTCAATGTATGTAGCATTTCTTATTTATTTGTTCTATTGTAGTTTTTTTTGTCCTATTGCTTGTAATTAGTTTCTTTTTCTATTTAATCACTAACTGTTTACTTGTCTTCAGTAAGATCTTTTTTTTTTAATTTAGGCTAGTATTAGTTGTTTGTGATATTTGACACTAGTGACAAGAATTAGGACATTTCTATGGTATCAAATATTTTGATATCAAAGGACCTTATTTAAAGCAAAAATAACTATATTGTGATATATATGTGACCCTGGACCACAAAAGCAGTCTTAAGTCGCTTGGGTATATTTTTAGCAATAGCCAAAAAAACATTGTATGGGTCAAAATGATTTTTCTTTAATGCCAAAAATCATTAGAATATTAAGATGATGTTCCATGAATATATTTTGTTAATTTCCTACCGTAAATATATCAAATCTTAATTTTTGATTAGTAATATGCATTGCTAAGAACTTCATTTGGACAGCTTTAAAGGCGATTTTCTCAGTATTTTGATTTTTTTGCACCCTCAGATTCCAGATATTCAAATAGTTGTATCTCGGCCAAATATTGTCCTATCCTAACAAACCATACATCGATGGAAAGTTTATTTATTCAGCTTTCAGATGATGTATAAAGCTCAATTTCGAAAAATTGTCCCTTACGACTGGTTTTGTGGTCCATGGTCACATATCAGCTCACACAGCTATCACACTGATTCAGAAGACTTGAATTAGAGCCAAATTACCTGTTTCATAATATTGTTATGGTGCCTTATTTTCTCACATGGTCAATATAAACCGCTTGTGCATGGAAAAACATCAAAAAACAAGTTCCTTGATTTCATGATCATTTCTCCATCTATTCTCTTTGAAAGTCAGTTCTCTTCATACCTGGCAAGTGTGAATTAGTCCATATGGACCAGTCCATAGAGGTACCCGTCCTAGCCTGAAGGAGAGCTCGCTAATGAGAGAAGAGATTGGCAAACCGTCAATAAATATTAATACCACTGTGAACAAGCTGTGCGCATCATCAAACACTGACTCCAAAGACTAAAACCGGACTGGCATGAATTATACAATAGAAACACCTCTGAGTTTTTCAAGAATAACATCTTCAAACGCATCCCCCTTGGGCTATTGTCTCTTTCATATGGGAGATGCTTTGAGGGTGAACGTATATTCTTTGGTCCATGTTTACTTTTGACAATAGCTAAAGAAGTTCAAAGAACTCTTGTTTTCAGCGCTGTTTTAAGCTGTAATTGTTAAAGCGAAGACCTTTAGATCAGAATTTGTAGGATATAGTACATGTAAATAGTCAAGTTTTCGCAGAAAGTTCAGCTCAACAAACTCATCTAAGCACTTGATGTGACGTTGACCATGACATTGGGAAGATGCCCTTGTGTAGCTTGCGGAGATTCAGTGACTTTGATATCTGTTGGGTGAATTTGGGGTGAAAGCGATGAAAGTCAGTGCTGCTTGGCAAAGGAAATATTGTATCCTCGGGCGACTGGCAGTCTGCTTCTTCGTCCCTCAGGTCACTGGAGCTCCACTGGTATTCCCCGAGATAAAGCGCCTTCCCTAAACCCAGCCACCCCCATCTGGCCCCTGCAATCTGCGTCTACAATACTCTCCACGTGCCTGTGTGAATGAATGAACTTTCGTCTCAGTTTGTTGTCATCTTGAAACTCGCATAGCATTGTTATAATGAGCTTTACATTCAGGGTAATTGCATAGAGATGTTTCTGTGATGACAATCTACAAGGAAGGGAGAGTTCCCTTGGGGAATGGGAAGCCAATCACTGCTTGGTTTCTCCTCAGGAGACACACATTTGTTGCATATAAGATACATTTCAGAGGCTTATTGAGAGATAATGAGACAATCTGTCTTGTGGTACAAGGGAAACCTCTTTTTACTGGCATTAACACCTTATATATGAATGAGGACTGCATTGTCATTAATACATTTCCAAAGTGCAAAAGTGCCCACCATCAGATTGTAAAATCTGTGAAAATATTTATTTGTGTGTTGTGCTTTGGAAGTGAACTAGAAATGAAAATAGACTTAAATTGGAATTGGAGTTTTTTTTTCACACCTAAAGGCACCTCACACATCTACAGGTACATATTAGCTGTGTAAGCTATATACAATTTAACAGTTTGGAGTTGGTTTTTAACGTGTTCGAAATGTTTTTTTATTTTCACCCAGGGTACATTTATTTGATCAGTAAAAAACAGTCATGTTGTGAATTTTTATTTATTTATTTAATTTTAATTGATGATGGCAAAGCTGAATGTTCAGGTACAAGATCCTTCAGAAATCATTCTAATATGCTGATTTGGAAACTGATGAGTTTTTTTGCAGGTATCACTGATAAATAGTAAGTTCAAAATAACATTTATTTGACATAGTAATCTTTTGTGACATCCTAAATGTCTTTATTGTCACTTTTGATTAATCTGTTTATCCTTTCTAAATAAAAGTACTAATTTCTTAAAAGAATCTTTCTGACCCCAAACTTTTAAATGGTAGTTCATAGGGCTGGGTTTTGACACAAATTTCACGATTCGATTCGATTCTCATTCACAAGCTTGCGATTCGATTACCGATTCGATTCGATTCAATGTCGATTAATTTGGATACATTTCAGTTACAGTACATGCCAAATTTTCAAAGAAAAAAAAATCTCTCAACTAATGCTGTAAAATATACATGAGAGTCAGTTGGTACTACATTACTATAATATTGAAGGTTAAAATTGACTGATTTGTTAAAATTACACTTAATGAAGTTTTTAAAATAATAAAAGTTACAATTACATAATAATATTTCTACTTCAATTCATTGAAATATAAACATAATGGTGGCTGTCATAAAAACTTGATGAATTTATTCAAACATTAAACACTGAAGAACAGTAACATTTATAATGAATATGTTATATGGTGCATATATTTAGCAAAATGCCCCTCTCTACAGTTTATTTTGTGCTGAAACTAATGTGGAGGAGATGATCAGTTCACGTGCGCCTTGCGCTGCTGCGTCTGTTAAACTGAGGCGCTACAGCGATCTGTCACTCCACATTAAACAGCGCCAGAACGGCATTTATTGTTTGAATACTGCAATACAATGGACAGAATTTGAACTCTGAGACTTTGTTTCAAAAGTACCAAGGCACAATGCTTATTGCGATTTATTGGATGGGAAGTGCCCTTCGTTCCGTCCATTAACTGAAAACAGGCTAGACTAATCGATTCTTGGGATTTAAGAATCGATATTGTTCCGTAAAAATGAGAATCGATTAATATCGAGATATCGATATTTTTTACCCAGCCCTAGTAGTTCATATCTAAAATGTATTCAGTATTCGGTTTGCATAACAGTCATGAAGTATACACTAATATTTCCATGTGCATTTGTAAGATTAAAAACTGATGAAATAAAATAAAGTAAATAAAAAAAAATAAAATGTATTTGGTATATTACATTATATATTTAATATCTAATATAATTGATCAAATTTTGTGCTGGTACAATGATGATTTCACATTGTTATACTGTATTCCATGGTCCATGGTATTGACATGCCACTGCAAAGTGTTTCAATTATTTTAGTACTGGAATAAAATAATTTGTTAAATTAAGTAAAAATTTGTTACAGCCCTCATGTAGCTATGCTTGTTACTGTATCTCTGATATTTTTATTGAAGCGTAAACAATAGTTATTTTTATAGTGAACCTTCGATAGGAACTCAGAGGTAAAATAATGGCATATACTATGGTACATGCTCCACTACTCTGCTGTTGGCTTTGTCGTGTACTCATCACCACAGACACGGAGAGCAGACACTGAGCGTTGAATAGGGTTATTGCCTTTAGCACATTGGTGGAATTACCCATAGCCTGAGTAATGATGCGCCGGGCACAGTGAATGCCATGCCAAAAACAAGAGAGGGAGTGAAGGCTGTTAGTTAAGTGAAGGGGAGGTCTTTATGGAGTGTGGGTTTGGTATTTAGACACTGGGAAGCATTAATCTTCGTTTTCGAGCCTATAGTTGTCACCTCTTTCCTTAAAAGGGCTAAAGGAGTCTTACACAATGGTCCCTTGCACAATGTGACAGTGTTTCAATGGGGTGAGCAAGTTCAGACTTGAGCCATGGTTAGTTAATGGAAGGGTTTACTTTTATCCAGCATGCTAAATTCCTGTTCAAGTGTTTCAGTTAATTTATTATGTCTGTTCACTTTCTCCTCTTTGCCATCTTCCTAAAACACGATCTGAGTTTTTTTGTATCTGGCTTCTATTTTCTTACTTTACTGCTCTTCTGCTTAAGTTCTTCTCAAATTTTTACTGATACTTCTACTTAAGTTCAATATTTAATGTAGTGATTTTTAAATGTAATTAAAATGTCATTAAGTACATTTAATTCTTGCTTCACTTGAATTGGATATGACTAGAAGTAGTTTACAAATCACAAAGAGTTGGAAGTACAGTTCTTTCAATAACTGACTTTTGAGTTCTTTCATTGAAGGATTTCTCAGACTGATTCAATCCAAAAACTTGTGAGTTCTTGAGTCATTTGGACAATTCAAAAAACCAGCTCAAAAGAATAATTCGTTTATTTCAGACAGCAAATTCACATAATAAAATAAGATTTTTCTTTCTATGACTTTGTAGACGTAGCAGTCTGTTGTCTGCTTCTTTTAAGTCTTTAAGTTATCATTCACAGATTTATATCTTGGAAATACCACATATTTCTATCTGCAGAAACTCACCAGGACCTTTCAGATGAGATTTGCAAGCACTTCTGTTTTACTCTTCAAGGCTTGCAGGCTTAACGGATCAAGGTTAAATTCTCTAAGCACAGAAATTCTTTAAAAAAAAGAGAGAAAGGTAACATTGTTCAGTGTCCTGTCCAGTATGGAAGCCCGTTTCCGCCACTGAATAAAAAAAAACAAAAAAGGTAATTTCAACTTTATCTCACAATTCTGACATTTTTTCTTGCAATTGCGAGTTTACATCTTACAATTCTGACTTTTTTTCTCACGATTGCATGATACAAACTCGAAATTCTGACTTTATAACTCACAATTGCACATTTGTATCTCGCAATTCTGACTTTGTAACTCGCAATTGCGAGTTTATATCTCACAATTCTAAGAAAAAAAGAATTGCGAGATATGACTTCGCAATTGCAAGGAAAAAAGTCAGAATTGTGAGATAAAAAGTCACAATTATCTTTTTATTTTTTTTATTCAGTGGTAAAAACAGGCTTCCATAGTCCAGTGCACAGATTTTTAAAAATATTTTATTTTTTTTAAATAGTGAACATTGGTCACTGCTGATTATAAATTTCTCTGTAGTAGAAACTGCAACAATTTTGTGACATTGATCTAGACTAGTTACAAAATTCAATTGAACTTGTCTAATTTAAAATGGTTCTATTGCTGGTTAGTTAAAACATAATTGTCTCTTCTTTAACTCTTATTTTAAAATAATGTTTAAAAATGTTTAATTCAAGTATATTTGTTTTAATTTTCACACCTATTGTATTTATTTAATTATTATTATTAGTATTGTTCATTAATTTATAATATTATATATTAGTGTCTTTTCTCTACTCTTCTCTTGGGGTGGTAATCCTAGGCGTAAACTGCCTGATTATTGTCTCCTTTCATCCTTTTCCTTTTCATCTTCCATTTCTCCCCACTTTCCCCTCTCCTTCATAACTGACCCTTTCCCTCTCTCCTCTCTGTCTAACAGGCGTGATCCTCTTAGCCACACACTGGCATAATGTTCAATCTTAAAGCGAATTATCTCCAGAGAGCTTTGGGATTACAGTCTTTCATTAAATCAAAATTCCATTTCTATGCTGCTTTCTCACCCATCCTCTACACTCCCTCCATACGGATCAGAGTAATACAATTAAGATCCATAAGTTTCAGCCCCAAATAAGGGGCTAGAAAGGAAGGAATTGTTCCACACCTCCCTAAGGGAGGGAAAGCCGTCTGCTCTTTGTTCCAAATTGGACATTGGGGGAATGTCAATGCACCAGACCCCTCGCCGTCCTCCAGTCAGCCCTTTATGCCTGGGTGCATTTGGGAAGGAAGAGAGTGGCCACTTAAGGCCACCACCTGTTATTACTGCAATAGGCTGAGTGTTTAACTGCAGTGCACGGTTTCTTTAAGTGAATCTTGATATTTGTTCATTGGGAGCCAATTGGATATTAGTGAATAGGTTCAAAACCTTTAGTTGTTGTTTGTTAGAAATGCAGGCCTTGTTGCTATCCATTTAGCTGTCACAATGAGTTCCCCCGACTGTGATAGCAGCATGAGGCAAGTGCATACAGAAGCTCAAAGAACATAGCACACATTTGAGCTATTAGACAGCAGAGGTTTGTGTAATTGAAAAGAAATTAGGCTACTGTGAAGCCCTGTTCATGAGACAAAGCGAGAAAGACAAAGACAGAGATGTGGAGGCCCTCAAAGCACCTGCCTCTTTTGGATTGTAGCTCATTTTAAGGTCAGCAGAAACATGCCCCGGCTCTCTATTTCCACTGAGAGAAAGACTGATGAATCATAATAGCTTTAATCTTATACCACTCTAAAAAAAAGAAGTCCAGACTGAATGTTTTTTTTTCCCTATAATAACTTAATTTGAATTGTATGAGTGTTTCTTGAACTGTCTGGAAGTCTAAAAAGATAACATTTCATGTTTAGTGCAAATATGCGTTTGGCTGATCAATGTGTAGCAGTCGTCATATAAGTCTGTTTTTTATATCACCATGATATTGCTTTCTAGTAGCCATCCATACTCTGTAATAATAGTAATGAGGCCCTTATCACTGCAAAAAATCTATTTGAGAAGCAAAAGTGCACAAGATCTTGTTTTCGGAGAATGAACACTGAATAACAAAATTTTTGAGGTTTATGCTTAAAGCAAGAACATTTTTGCATTCGGGTTATTAAAAAAATCTACTTAATTCAAGATAAAGTCTCTGAAAACAAGTCTTAATACAAGTTTTCCTGGAAAATAAAGAAATAATTTTCTTTATTTTCAGTATAATTAATCATTTTCAGTATTGAGTCTTATTTTTTTTTTTATTTGGCATAAGATAACAAATACATACATAACTCTCGTTATTTGCAGCAGCTCTTTTGGAATGATTTCACTGGTCTTCCTTCACATTTTATATTTGCTTTCCATACAATTTAGATTCAGTGGACTTACAGTATTTATGAAAATGTCTTTATCTCACTTTCTCTCTTGTTCTCTCTAATGTTCATCTCAAAGGTAATAGCTCTGTGTATCATTTCCTTCTATTATCCATATAACACTTTTATTTCTACTTTAATGATCTCTGTATTTCTTGCCTAATGCATAATCACTCGTCTTCTCTTTCCCTCTCTTCTTTGTCATGCTTTTGATTTCTCTAACAAATGCACTTTATTCAGTGTTGAGTGCCTCAAAATAAATTGTTTTCTGTTACATAATGTCTTCCTTCACATTTTATATTTGCTTTCCATACAATTTAGATTCAGTGGACTTACAGTATTTATGAAAATGTCTTTATCTCACTTTCTCTCTTGTTCTCTCTAATGTTCATCTCAAAGGTAATAGCTCTGTGTATCATTTCCTTCTATTATCCATATAACACTTTTATTTCTACTTTAATGATCTCTGTATTTCTTGCCTAATGCATAATCACTCGTCTTCTCTTTCCCTCTCTTCTTTGTCATGCTTTTGATTTCTCTAACAAATGCACTTTATTCAGTGTTGAGTGCCTCAAAATAAATTGTTTTCTGTTACATAATTTTGTGAAACTGGCTAAGTAGGTTATTTGGCCAGGTACAACATTCATATATTAAAATAAATTAGCCTTATATCAGCTCTAAACGGGCTATATTAAAGACCACATTAAAACAGAAATACCCTCTTATCATAAAGAGCATTCATTTGAGTAAAAATAAAAAAGAACTAAAATAAAATAAAATAAAACATTATTGAATTAGCTTTATCAGGGTTACATAAACGAAGATAATTTTTCACAGCAGGTAAAATAGCTTTCAGACCACATTTATTTTTTATGTGTTCTTATGCATTTCTTGCACTTTTTACAGTATGAATGATTTTTAAAGAGTTTTCACTTATCAAATTAGTGTTTTCTAGTGCACATTATCCAACAGTTAAGGAAAAGAAAATTTGTGATACAATGGCTGAACATTTAGCAAATGTGCTGTTAACATCTTGCTCCACAATCCTTGTTCTTATTCACATAGTGTTGGAGCCAAGCACAGACACACTGTGTTCCCATCTAGAGGCTGGGACCGAGGCCCAGACTGACAGCATTGTTCAAGATGTGTCTGCTCATCTCTGCTGTCTAATTTTCTCTCCTCTTCCCTTTAATTTTCTCCTTTCTTCCGTGGAGCTTCTCTGTTCCTCTTAATTTCCCTTTTTTGGTACCTGTTGTTATCGCTCAGTGGGACAGCACTAACTGCTCTGAGTATTTACCTCCAAAAATGAGGTTTAAGGAGATTTAGGCACATCTTTTTGCGTGCATTCAATTCACTCTGATCAAATATAAAAGGAATTAGCTTTCGTAAGCATACCTCTAAAGATCTTAAAGGTTTAAAGGCAAAATGCAATGCTAAGCACTGATTTTATGAAGCAGTGGTACACATTCATATCACAAGTGGCAGGTTTTGTTTTCGCTCCCCGCTTCTGTACTAACCTTGGTCTGCAGGGCCCACGGAAGGGAAACAACATTAGCTCAAAGGAATACTAATGACACCAGTATATGCTTTAAGAATTCCACATGGAACAATGAGAACTGTTATGCTGAATGTTGACGCTGCTGCAGGGCATAGATTAGTATAGTAGAGGATTAGTGGCTTTTAGAACGTCGCAGTGCTGACCTTACAGTGTTAAATATTCCTTGTGTCAACCTTAAATATAATTTATGGCCAAATATTGAGTACATTTATGTGTACAACTAAATATTTAACAACACCTGTTTGACATTTGTCACTTGAAAAAAAAAACCTTGCTACGTGTACTGCATTAGGCTAACTGAGACTTGTCATAGCACTTGCATATCATTGCTCTTTTGTTGATTTTGATTGCTTCCATTGTCCTCATTTGTAAGTCGCTTTGGATAAAAGTGTCTGCTAAATGACTAAATGTAAATGTCACTTTAACAGCATTTCCATATTTCAGATATATTCCCTCGGGAAAAAAAAAATTCTCAAATGACAACTTCATTACAATAACAGATCAATATATCTCTTTAAATTATCTTCCATTTATACAAAAACTATTTACAAAAGAAATGGAATGTGGATGCAATATTTACAAATAAACATAAAACATAGGTTCTATAACAAAAAAAAAATTCAGTTGGAGTTATATACTCAATCCATTTGGACCAAAAGTCAACGTTTTTCTTTTTGGTAATTCACACGGAATGTAATTTTTTCCATAGTAAATATACTGTTTACAACGTCAATCCAATCCTGTACTTGTGGTGGATTAGGTTTATACCAGCATCTAGTAATAGCTTTTTTACTTTGAAGCAAGAATTATTCTATACATATATTTGTTCTTCCTTTCCCAGGAAACCATTGACGCCATGCCCATGTAAAGTACCTCAAAACTGAAATCAACTGAAGTGTTTAAAATCTTTTCTAATACGTTATGTATTTCTTTCCAAAAACTTCTGATATATGTGAAAATGGTTAGCATCCTGTGAGCCACAATGTCTCCAACAATTTGAGTTGCCTAGAAATTTAGGAGCAAGGAAAAACCGAACTGCGTAGACCAATTTGGAGTAGACGTCACAGTTACGTCACATGCAGCTGCGCATGCATTGTGGTGGCTGAAAAACAATGGGAACAAGTGAAGGGAAGTGGGTAAAATCCACGGAATAAGAGAAAAAAATGTATTGTTGTGCCTTTGGATGTCAGAATCGGAATGCAAATAATTTTATATACTACTGTCGTCAAAGATGCCATTTGAAGCTAAATGCAGACGTTTAAAGGGGTGGTTGATTGCGATTTCACTTTTTTAATGTTAGTTAGTGTGTAATGTTGCTGTTTGATCAAAAACAATATCTGCAAAGTTACGAAGCTGAAAGTTCAATGCAAACAGAGATATCGTCTTTTAAAATTCTGGCAGTGTAATGCCTACAAAAACGACTGGTAAAGGGACTACAACGAGTTACTTCCCAGGTCCGTTACGTCAAGAACCCAGAATTTTACATAAACCCCCCCTCCGGGAACACGCAGCAAAGGGGGCGAGGCCATGCTGCGCTGCTTTAGAGAAGAGGAAGAGAAAACTAGAGGTGCACGTAAAAATCTATTCATATATGAATCACGATTCTGTCTTCTAACGATTCTAATGGATTCACAAGTTTCAAAATC